>NW_014579018.1:29718-33708 GCF_000485595.1 Priapulus caudatus
TCTTATTCTGTACACGCAATCTAAATTTTGTACAAAATATAAAGCTATTAATATGCAGTTATATGGTTTTTTCACTCTTTATAGTTAAATGCCTTTATTATTATGCCTATATTTTTATGCGATATGTTATTACAAACTAAATGTTGTATAAAATACAAGCTATGAGTCACAGTAACATACAGTTATATGGTTTTGTTCACGTTTTATAGTTATATTATGGAATTATGCCGATGTATTTATGTTCAGGGTAATGTAACAAAGCATTCACAAATCCATACGTATTACGTATTAACCAATATAGGTGCAAACAATAAGTCAAATTTCTCAGGGTCTTACTATTTTAATTAGTACATTGTTGTGATAATTAAGTCTTAAACTCTCTAAATGGGAATTTATCGTGTAAGAGGATGTACCTTATTACCTTGTTAGTACTTCATAATGTATTTTTTTCTTAAAAATATACTACTTATAAAAATAATGGCATTATCCTATTAGGCTTTTTCTGGAATGATCTTAAATTTTACTTTGCGTCCACGTTGGAGTACTATTTAACGATTGTGTTCATCAAAAACACAAAATATGGTGTTGAAAGCCATATTTGCACATATTTCTTATTGAATAAGATCGAAATTCATGATTTTGTAAAAGATGAAGGTTGCAGTTGCAAGCTCGAGGATTGAAGAGAGCTGTTCTGGGGTGGGGTTGGGTCTTCCCAAAAATATCCAAGGTCCCGCACTCACGCGTGGGTGCGTGCGTGCGGGTGGGTGTGCGTGCGTGCGTGGGTGCGTGCGTGCGTGCGGTTGGGTGTGCGTGTATGCGTGAGGGTGGGTGCGTGCGTAGGCTATGTGTGCACGTGTGTGGGCGTGCGCGCGTACATGCGCGCATGCGTGTGTGCGTGCATGCATGAGTGCGCGCGTGCGTGTGTGCGTGCATGCATGAGTGCGCGCGTGCGTATAATGAATCGTGATTGATGTTTTGTGACAACGTACTGCATCTGATTGTGTTTGGCTGACACTGAGCATGCGCGAACACCCGTCTTCCACTATGCAACCAGGAAACCTGGCACAATCAGAAACATTGTGATTATTTAAATAAGTTGTATGAGCTCTCAAAATTCAAAATACAATTTCTTTAAAATACCATATCGTTCATGTGGGAAGGAATTGACTAACACGTGCTTATGTGACAATATAGGACACGCAGCGCCATCTCTTGGCTGAAGCATAATTTATTAACCTTATGTCAGCCCGGGCGCCCTATAATGAGGCATCAGAACTTGTTTTTTCTTATCAAAATATTGCGAGAAGTATTTGGTCTCAATTTTAAAATAACAATTTCAACAAAATATAATTTTATTTGGCAGATACTGAACATGTGCGAACACAACTGTCTCGTTGTGCAACCAGGGCCGTACGCAGCAGGGGGGCAGCAGGGGCAGTTGCCCCCCTAGAGATTTTCAGAGTATGTCTTCGGACAAATACTGTACACTTTTAGAAATGAAATAGAAATGTGACAAAAGGTTATCTTAAATCATCAAAGAAATATTACACTTTAAATAAAGAAATGTGAAATTGCGAAACTTTAGAACACAGGGGGCATGGGGAGTACTTTTGCCCCCCTACAGAAAATTTCCTGCGTACAGCCTTGTGTGCAACGCGTCAATTTCGCACGAAAATTAAGGCACATTATGATCATTCGAGTGGGCGGTGGCTATGTTCTCTCTAAATTCAAAATATACTTTCATCGAAATGCTATTTTATTCGCGTGCAAACGGCTGGACATACCCCTGCATATATCTTATGTAGGACGCATATCGCTACCTATTGGTCGACGTCGATGTTATTAGTATTACGTTAGCCAGGATTCTCTATCATTATGAATTAAGGTAGATAACCAGGAGCCCGTTGTCAGAAACAAAATTGGTCTTAACATTAGTCTTAACATTAACTTTTTCTCTTAAACCGTTGACAGAAACGCTGCGAAGTTACGAGAATGAAAAATCGTAGCAGATTTCCTCATAACAATACGAAACAAAATGACGTTGACGGTCTATAGGAGAAATTGTTAATGTTAAGACTAATGTTATTTCTAACAACGGGCCCTTGTTACACCTTGTTACACCTTTTTTATCGAGCTACTGATAACGAGACGAGTATTCAATCTCTATTTTTTTTTCATTAAATTTTAACTAAATATTAATTTATTTGGCAGGCATTCGACGTGTATGGTTACGGTTCTCCAACTATGTTGCAGGATAATCTGTTACGACTAGGCACCTTATCAAGAGCTAGTAATACCTCACTGTTATTGCTTGACATTATCATTGACCGATATTGCGCATGCGCTAACACACTAACGTAGCCAGATTGTGTACTGGCTGGTATACGCAGCCGGGACCTTACATGCAAGGTCTTCCTCCTATTTCTTAAATTATGTTTACACAATGGAATATTATCATATAAATCTATGCTAGGATAACTCCTCTTTATTTTAAATGCATAATCTTTGCAAAATACGATTTCGATCGGGAAATATTGCGCATGCGCGCACCGTGTTAGGCATGCAGTGCGGTCTGAGGCAAACTTCATAATATAGCTTGCTGAGGGAGAGAGGGGATAGGAGACTGAGGAAAGGCTGCAGGGAAGATAGCGGGGGGCGCTAGAAGAAGAAGGAGGCTGAGCGAGGGACAGGGTAGGCAAGGGGAAGGACGCGCGGGCATAAAGTAGGCGTTTTGTACACTACATGCTAGGGCGCTCTCCTAATTGTAAACACATGTCAACTGATAAAGGTTTATTAGGGAAATCTATGCTGAGATACCCCCTAACCATTTTAAATGCATATTCATCACAAAATATAACTCCTCTGGTGAGATATTGCGCATGCGCTAACACACTAACGTAGCCAGATTGTGTACTGGCTGGTATACGCAGCCGGGACCTTACATGCAAGGTCTTCCTTCTATTTCTTAAATGATGTCTACTGATGGAATGTTATCATATAAATCTATGCTAGGATAACTCCTCTTTATTTTAAATGCATAATCTTTGCAAAATACGATTTCTCTCGGGAAATATTGCGCATGCGCTCACCGTGTTAGGCATGCAGTGCGGTCTGAGGCAAACTTCATAATATAGCTTGCTGAGGGAGAGAGGGGATGGGAGACTGAGGAAAGGCTACAGGGAAGATAGCTGGGGGCGCTAGAAGAAGAAGGAGGCTGAGCGAGGGACAGGGTAGGCAAGGGGAAGAACGCGCGATCATAAAGTAGGCGTTTGGTACCCTACATGCTAGGGCGCTCTCCTAATTATAAACACATGTCAACTGATAAAAGTTTATTAGGGAAATCTATGCTGAGATACCCCCTAACCATTTTAAATGCATATTCATCACAAAATATAACTCCTCTGGTGAGATATTGCACATGCGCTAACACACTACCGTAGCCAGATTGTGTAGGCCTACTGGCTGGTATATGCAGCCGGGACCTTACATGCAAGGTCTTCCTCCTATTTCTTAAATGATGTCTACTGATGGAATGTTATCATATAAACCTATGCTAGGATAACTCCTCTTTATTTTAAATGCATAATCTTTGCAAAATATAACGCCTCTGGTGAGATATTGCACATGCGCTAACACACTAACATAGCCAGATTGTGTACGAGCTGGCATACGCAGCGGGGACCTTACATGCAAGGTCTTCCTCCTATTTCTTAAATGAGGTCTACTGATCGAATGTTATTATATAAACCCATGCTAGGATAACTCCTCTTTATTTTAAACGCATATATTTGCAAAATACTATTTCTCTCGGGAGATATTGCGCATGCGCGCGCACCGTGTTAGGCGTGCAGTGCCGTCTAAAGGAAACTTCATAATATAGCTCTCGCTGAAGGAGAGAGAGTATGGGAGACTGAGGAAAGGCTACAGGGAAGATAGCTGGGGGCGGTAGAAAAAGAAGGAGCCTGAGCGAGGGACAGGGGAGGCAAGGGG
>NW_014579018.1:37532-49959 GCF_000485595.1 Priapulus caudatus
TAGGGCGCTCTCCCAATTATAAACACATGTTAACTGATAAAAGTTTATTAGGGAAATCTATGCTGAGATACCCCCTAACCATTTTAAATGCATATTGATCACAAAATATAACTCCTCTGGTGAGATATTGCGCATGCGCTAACACACTAACGTAGCCAGATTGTGTACTGGCTGGTATACGCAGCCGGGAACTTACATGAAAGGTCATCCTCCTATTTCTTAAATGATGTCTACAGATAGAATGTTATCATATAAATCTATGCTAGGATAACTCCTCTTCATTTTAAATACATAATCTTTGCAAAATACGATTTATCTCGGGAAATATTGCGCATGCGCGCACCGTGTTAGACATGCAGTGCGGTCTGAGGCAAACTTCATAATATAGATTAATGAGGAAGAGAGAGGATGGGAGACTGAGGAAAGGCTGCAGGGAAGATAGCTGGGGGCGCTAGAAAAAGAAGGAGGCTGAGCGAGGGACAGGGGAGGCAAGGGGAGGATGCAAAGGCATAAAGTAGGCGTTTGGTACACTACATCCTAGGGCGCTCTCTTAATTGTAAACACATATCAACTGATAAAAGTTTATTAGGGAAATCTATGCTGAGACACCCCCCAACCATTTTAAATGCATATTCATCACAAAATCTAACTCCCCTAGTGAGATATTGCGCATGCGCTAACACACTAACGTAGCCAGATTGTGTACTGGCTGGTATACGCAGCTGGGACCTTACATGCAAGGTCTTCCTCCTATTTCTTAAATGATGTCTTCTGATAGAATGTTATCATATAAATCTATGCTAGGATAACTCCTCTTCATTTTAAATGCATAATCTTTGCAAAATACGATTTCTCTCGGGAAATATTGCGCATGCGCGCACCGTGTTAGACATGCAGTGCCGTCGGAGGCAAACTTCATAATAGAGCTTGCTGAGGGAGAAAAGGGATGGGAGACTGAGGAAAGGCTGCAGGGAAGATAGCTGGGGGCGCTAGAAGAAGAAGGAAGCTGAGTGAGAGACAGGGGAGGCAAGGGGAAGGACGCGGAGGCATAAAGTAGGTGTTTTGTACCCTACATGCTAGGGCGCTCTCCTAATTATAAACACAGGTCTACTGATGAAAGTTTATTTAGGAAATCTATGCTGAGATACCCCCTAACCATTTTAAATGCATATTCATCACAAAATATAACTCCTCTGGTGAGATATTGCGCATGCGCCAACACACTAACGTAGCCAGATTGTGTACTGGCTGGTATACCGCAGGCGACAGATATCCACATCCAAGTGTGGCTTTAGGCCACCTCGTCCCCCGCCGCCGGCCTCCAGCACCCGTCAGCTCAGTCCGACAATAACCCTTCCGCGACCGAAAATAGTTCTTTTTGTTTACGTATTTTCGTAATGCTAAAACAAGTTACGGTGGTATATGCCGATGGTATTACCCATAGGCATAGCTATAGCATTAAATAGGAAAAACAAGACAAGCGCCAGTGCAGCCCTACGGTTAAGCTTATGCAGTAAGCACGTTGATAGTGTTGCCGGCGTTTATATTTGTAATGCAGTGGGCATCAAGGGCCACCTATATAGAATGTAATAATAGTGTATGATGGGCACCAAGGCCACATAATATATATAAGTAATGACGGGGCCTAAAACAGCTCACCCTATATGAATTGTAATAATAGAATAGTGTATGATGGGGCCGCAAGGCCACATATAAGTTATTTGTATGGCGGTCCTAAAGCCACCTATATAGAATTGTAATAATAGAATATGTACTGATGGGGGCCCAAGGCCACATATATATTTGTATCGTCGGGTGCGCTAGGCCACCTATATAGTATCTGTAAGTAATAGAATAGTTTATGAATGGGGGCCTAAGGCCACATATAATAGTATTGTATAGACGGTGGTCCTAATTGCCAAACGATATAGTAATTGTAAGTCATAGTGTATGTGGCGGCCCACCAAGCCACATCATATAGTATTCTAATATGAGTGCTCAAGGCCATCTATAATAGTATTGTAGTATAGTGTATGTTGTGGCCCCACCAAGGCAACATATAAGTATTGTTATGAAGGGGGGCCTAAGGCCTCCCTATATAGTATTGTGTGGTAAGCCTTGCTGTAAGCATACCGTCTCCAGCAAAAGAAAAAGTAGCTAGCATCACATTTGCACAGTGTATTATGAGGCCAGCGGGCCTTAGCGCCCCGGTGCTTAAGGCCCAGCACTTTGACTGTGGACATATCGTCCGCCTGCGGTAGACATACCGCTCTGCGCAATGCGCGTCCCGTGCTGACTCCGACCATTCATCGCTCCGGGGGGGCAGTAGGCGGCTGGTGTCACTACGCACCACTATTTCCAGACTCCACGAGAGATGGCGCTTTCCTTCTGGCTCTGTTATCAATGATTGTGCGAAGGGGTGCTGGCATGCAGTTTTGGACACATTCGCATGATCAGCCATGACCATGCGGACCTTCTAAACCCCGGAGCAGACAGCAACAGCCCAGCTTAAAAACGAAAACCCGCCTCGTATGGGTTCTAGCATGCCTGCTCACGCTGAGTGTTCTCACACATCTAACAGGGGGGAAGGGTAGCGTGTGAACTCTAAATCTTGCTAATCTATGCGCGTTTCTTTCTCTTCTCATAACATCTATATATATTTGGGACCCTGCATATGTTTATTTGTATGCTGACACCAGGTTTCATGAGACTCAGGTCTATTTGCATGTAGTTCATTTATAGTTATTTATTTTTATACCTCGCTCATATATAGTTTTGTAATTATCAATCGTATTGTATTCACGGATTAACTGTCGAAATTAACTTTATATTGCGGAGTGGCTGACTTGAAGACTTAGTGCCTACAGTCAATTCTCCTCCGTCGCTGCGTTTATTTCAGAAATCGTTGTGACATTATAACCAATGTAATATCTTGCGGCCGCGCTTGCGTTGTTGTAGTCGTAGTAATCGTTTATTACTTGTTTATTAATAATGTAATAATTTTATTAAAATAATTGTAAATGACGAAAAAAAACGTGTTCGTGACGTCACTGGTGACATTTCTCGTCAGACTTATTCAGAATCTATGGCATTAAAGTACATCATGAATGAATACTATTACTTACTATACAGTAACTCAATGCAATCGGCCAATTAAAGGCGCGTCTAGTAATACGCTTTGAATTAAAAGTGATACGTCACCGTAAATAGTAAAAAAATAAAAATAAACATTTTCTACTTTTTAAGTAACACATATAAGTAATTCATGTTCAACTTTTTATGGTTACAATTGTGCATTATACTTCTTTATTACTATATTGTTCGATTAAACAACACCTCGGACTTGGCCATACATACGCCCAATAACAAGCAATTAATGTTAAGTAATCACTTAATATCAAATCGTTCAGGTTTTTTGGATTTTTAACTATGCTGAGACACAATCTTATCAGGTAAGAATTGACGATACGTTTATTCCCGTTAGTTCTACTTTTTAATGATAAAAAAATGGCAACAATTTTACAAAATTTTTACCATAGAAAATTCGGTGACGTAATCACATAAAGTAATTATTCGTTCAAGTAGTATATTATAAAGTTAAACAGTTAAAATCGAAAAGTCCCTCTCTCTGGCCTGTACGTGAAAATTCCCTCAGTAAATCGAAAAGTCATCCTCCTCCTGCCGTACGTTGAAATTCCCCCAGCTAAATCAAAAAGTCGCCTTTTCCTTCCTCTACCATTAAAACCCGGTTGTACGTGGTCCCCTTCGTATTGAGCCTTGTCTTGCATTGAATATTAAAAGTCTGATCGAACCACTGAATAATAACTGAACCACGCTACTAGTGCTTGCTGCTCTTATTGTTTTTGTTGCTGGTGGTGTGGTCGGTGAGGTTGTGTTTCTGTGTTCTACAGTTGTGACTCTTGTACCACGATGTACGCCGCGCCGAAGTGAATTGCGTACGCTAGCAAGATGCTTAGGTAATTATTAACAATGTTAATTATGGAACGAGCCCCGGGCAATAGCGTGATGACCGCAGCAGCAGTCACTCCAGTAAGAAGTAGTACATGTCGGTACCGTTCATTCATCACCTAATCTATCCATCTATCTTACCCATCGTCAACTAAACGATGGCGATCCGCATCTCCGCAGTGTAATATACAAAATGTTATAAATCCAATAGTGTTATATGGCAATAGGGTTATATGCCCAAGTGAATTTATAATGCCAAGCTCAATACCCTGTCAAACTACAGCCAGTAGATTCCGGAATTTCTGTCAATCGATGTTCGCGAGCGAGGTGAGATCGCGTATCGCTAGGGATGCTGAGTTAATTATCCCTAAAAAATAATTATCCCTTAAATATCCCCCCAGTGTTATATGCCAATAATGTTATATGCAGCTACTCGACAGAGCTTCCAGAGAGTGCAATTTCGGTGATGTTAAAGATTGTTGTTCACACCTACGCGAAAATCTACAAATGTTATATTTATAATTCATAATTTTATAATTTTATAATTAATAAATTATATAATTTTATAATTTAAAAATATATAAATTTTAAAATCATTTTAATCCATTTTATAAATTGTTTTCCCTCTCGCCACAGGTTTCCCCTACGAGACACCATTCGACGCTGATCGCCACGTGCGCCACTACACCACCGATCGCGACCACCCAGCGCCCCCTCGCGGACACCGTCGACAACACGCCTGCTTCGCAGACTACATCCGAGAGCAGTGCACGGCTGAGACCGGTCATGGCCGAATACCGTTGCAAATGGAAACGCAATGTACCTGCGCCCGAATACAATCTCGCCTACTGCGGCGTGCCTGCAAAATCGCGAAGCGCCACTGGGAACGCGCGCTCGCGCCTACTGGCAAAGCCGCTCACCTGACGGCAACGTCGAATGAAGCAGTTCGTCGGCATCACGTGCGCAACGATCGCGCCTAACTCAGCCTAGCGATAGACGTCAACATCAAGATAAGAGCAAAAATGCCGCGTGCTTAGACTCGTACACGCGTTCATTTCGCGCGTCATCCTTACTCGTCTGCGTCGCTTTACCGAGGACATAGTCGCAACGGACACACCCCGACTCGCCGCGTACCGCCGCAGCCTGCCGACCGACATCGGCGCATCTTCGCAACGGCAGCGCAAACACCAGCACAGCACAGAAAAGCAGGCACAGCATCACAGGAACGGAGAAGGAGCAACAGCAGCAAACAGCACAGCAGCATAGCAGCAGTACAGCACAGCATCAGTGCAGCAGTAACAGTAACAACAACAACAACAACAACAACAACAACAACAACAACCCGACCGACGACACGACAACAACAACAACAACAACAACACACGAACAAGACAGCAGCAAACATACAACAACGAGACAATCGTGCGGCGACTCCGTCAGCATCTGCCCAAGTTTCTGACGTACGTCGCCGACAACGCCGACGCGTCGCCTGGACCGCCACTGGCGGCAGCATCGTCGACCCTATTGCAACCCGTGCAGCATCCACTTCGAACTACGTCGCAAATACGAAACGCTGAGCGACGACAGCGCCGAACTGCCTGGCGGCGGAGCCGAATAAATCGATGACGTCATCCTTTTTCCCGAGCGCAAACCGTCGTACAAGCGGCGACGAGGTATAGCGATGACGTCACGCTGATGCGGGATTTTACGGACGCGTGCCGCTGGATTGGGAGGAGGTTGTATCGATGAAGTACGGAGCTTGATTCTCCTCATCTTCAACTACACGTTTCCGGAAGATTGTTCGCGCCTAGAGACGCTATAGGTGGCGTGTGTGTGTGTATTACACCACCTTCGTACTAAAGTCTGCTCTCTCACGACAGGCGCAGATTGTTTGTGTGTGTGTGTGTGCTTGTGTGTGTGTTGTGTGTGTGTGTGTGTGTGTGTGTTGAGTGTGTGTGTGTGTGTGTGTGTGTGTGTGTTTGTCGTGTGGTGCGTGTGCTGCGTGTACGCGCGTGTGTGGTGATGGTGTGTGCGTGGCGTAGCGCCGTGTGTGCGTGCGTGCATGGTGTGCGGTGCGTTGCATGTGCGTGTGTGTGGTGCGTGTGCGTGCGTGCTGCGTGTGCTTGTGCGTGCGAACTGAGTGTACTAATCCACTAAACACATAACGTTCCACAACGTTGCGGCGACGTTGTAGTTTGGTCATGTCAGGAATAACGTTGCAGCAACGTTCCAGAAACGTACCACACAGAACGTTACACTCATACCTTATCACAACGTATAGTATACACAGCCAACTCCCGTCATACAGCTCCTATGTCACAACTATTCAGCAGCGCAGCAGGACACAGGTAATTAACAGAGGAGTGGCTAATCACCCATTATGCATGGGAGCCGGGGTCTCCAACGAGTTGTGTGTGTGTGCCCTGCGTGTGCCGTCGTGCGTGCGCGTGTGCTTGTGCGTGTGCGGTGTGCCGTTTGTGTGCGTGACGGTGCGTGTGTGCGTGCGTGCGTGCGTGCGTGCATGCGTGTGCCGTGTGCGTGTGCGTGTGAGGTGCGTGTGCGGGTGCAAGTGCGTGTGCGGTGCGTGTGCGTTGCGTGTGCGTGCGTGCATGCGTGCGTGGCGTCGCGTGTGCGTGTGCGTTGTGCGTGTGCGGTGCGTGCGTGCGTGCGTGCCTGCGTGCGGTTCGTGTGCGTGTGCGTATGTGCGTTCGTGTTAACCAGAGTAGTTGACATGTCTATTGTAATTGTGTATTGTGATACAGTATATCTACAGTTGTCTGTGGATGGCAACCACCAGATTGGAAGTGTTAAATAAATTTATACTTGTTTACAAAAGTAATAACGAAGCGACAATCGTACGACATCGTGCCGACATTCACTACGAAATAAATCAACAAGTATGGAATAATACTCTTTGTGCATGCGAATGCCATGTGATATGGAAACGTTTACCTGCATCCCATTTACCTATAATACAAATTTTCCTGCAATCAATAATTTACCGTTTTCTGCATACTCTGTCATTATCCTTTCACCTGCATGCTTACGTATGACACTCAACGTGACACCATGCAGTACACTGCCCGCGCCGATGACACTTGAACCCACCTCTCCTCCCCCCACAACCCACTCCCCCATCCCCCCGGGGAAAATACATCGGACCTGTTTGTAGGAGCGTGCCGGGTTGCTGTAATACTGTGTTTGATTTGAGCACGTACATGCATTCTAGAGGTGCAAGATTGTTACACCATACCCGAAAATATGCGCGCGCGTGACACATGAAGGCGGGCGAATATTAATCAGTACACCATCATTACAAGGTAAATCAAGGCAAAACAATCATGTAAATCGAGATAACTTATATTGGCTGTATTGACGATTGCAAAACCGCGTGCGTCTGCAAACACATTCCCGTAAAACAACCGATTGCGGGCACACATTTCCGCATGCAAATAAACAACGGGTACCCTAAATACACTCAGTTCCCGCAACGAGCACCAAACCCACGCACGGCACGCACGCTACGCCACACGCACGCCACGCACGAAAGCACCACGCACCACACACATGCACGCACTCACACGCCACCACACGCACACGCTGGCACACAGCACACGCACGCACACCACACACACAGCGGGCGCACCCACGCACACACAGCCACGCACACACACGCACACACCAACACACACACACAGCACACACACACAACACACAACAAACACACACACAACATATATCAAATCTATCAAAGATAACTCCTCTCATTTTAAATGCATAATCTTGCAAAACAGCGATTTCTCTCGAGAGATTTGCCATAGCGCGCGCACCGTATTAGGCACTGACAGTGCGTCTGAGCCAAACTTCTAACATAGTGCTGAGGGAGAGAAAAAGGATAGAATAGGGAAAGAAGCTCTGTGTGCGAGAAGAAGGTAGCTGAGTGAGGGACATGGGAGGCCAAGGTGAAGGACGCGAGGCATAAAGTAGGTGTTTTGTACCTACATGCTAGGCGCTCTCCTAAATTTTTTTTTTTGTAAAACCATTCAACTGATAAAAGTGATTAGGAAATCTATCGCTGGATACTCCCTAACCAGTTTAAAATGCATATTCCTACACAAATTAACTAACTTTCTTCCTGGTGAGATATTGCTCCTGCCTAACCCCTAAACGTAGCCAGTATTTTGTTACTCGCTGTATTTGCAGCCGGACCTACAAGGCAAGGTCTTTCCTCCTAATTTCTTAAATGATGTACTAAAGATAGACAGTATCATATAAATCTTAGCTAGGCATAACCTGCCTCTTCATTTAAATGACATAATCTTTTGCAAAACGATTTATCTCGGAAATATTGCGCATGGCGCGCAACCGTGTTAGACATGCAGTGCGGTGCTGAGGCAAACTTCAACTAATAAGAGATTAATGAGGAAAAGAGGGATGGAGACTGAGAAAGGCTGCAGAAGATAGCTGGGGCGGCTAGAAAAAGAAGGAGGCCGACGACGGGACAGGGAGGCAGGGAGGATTGCAAAGCAATAAAGTAGGCGTTTTGGTACACTACATTGCAGGGCGCTCTCTATTGTAAACACAATATTAACTGATAAAAACGTTATTAGGAAAATCTATGCTGAGACACCCCCAAGCCATTTTGAAATGCATATTCATCACAA
Source organism: Priapulus caudatus (assembly GCF_000485595.1). Taxonomy (NCBI): domain Eukaryota; kingdom Metazoa; phylum Priapulida; class Priapulimorpha; order Priapulimorphida; family Priapulidae; genus Priapulus; species Priapulus caudatus. The sequence continues at coordinate 46,166 of NW_014579018.1, forward strand.
AATCTAACTCCCCTATTGAAATATTGCGGCATGCGCATAACAACTAACCGGTAGCAGAATTGTTACATGCGGTATACGCAGCTGGGACCTTTACATGCAAGTGCTTCCTCCTATTTCTTAAATGAGTCTCTGAATAAATGTTATCATATAAATCTTATGCTAGGATAACTCCTCTTCCATTTAAAATGCATAATCTTGCAAACTACCGATTTCGCTCGGAAATATTGCGCCAATGGCGCGCACCGTGTTAGACATGCAGTGGCCGTCGAGCAAACTATCATAATAGAGCTTGCTGAGGAGAAAGGGATGGGAAACTGAGAAAGGTCTGCACAGGGAAGATAGCTGGGGGCGCTAGAAGAGAAGGACACTGATGAGAGAAACAGGGGAGCGGGAAGGACGCGGAGCAATAAAGTAGGTGTAATTGATACCTACATGCTAGGGCGCTTTCTAATCATAACAAAGTCTACTGATCTAAAGTATTAAGAAATCTATCGCTGAGATACCGCCTAACGCATTTAAATGTCATATTCATCACAAAATATATCCTCTGGTGAGATATTGCGCATCTGCGCGCAAACACTAACCGTAGCCAGGTTGTGTACTGGCTGGTAAATACCGCAACAGCGAACAGATATCCACAATCCGCAATGTGGCTTTAGGCACCTCGTCCCGCCGCCGCCTCCAGCACCCGTCAGCTGCAGTCCCGACCAATAACCCTTCCGCGACCGAAATAGTTCTTTTGTTTAAGCCTATTTTCAAGTCATGCTAAAAACAATTACGTGGTATAATGCCGATTGTATTACCCATCAGGCATAGATATAGCATTAACAATAGAACAAACATAGACCAAAGCGCCATGCAGCACTCCCCCGTAAAAGTTATTAGAGCACGTATAGTGTTGCCGGCTTTATATTTGTAGCTGGCCGGGGGCATAAGGCCACGATATCAAGAATGTAATAAATTGTTATGCTGGGCCCAATTCCACATAAACTAGTATTGTTATGACGGGGGCCTAAGGGCCACCTATATACGAGGAGTGTACTATAATAGAATAGTGTATGATGGGGGCCGCAAGGCCACATAATGTATTTGTATGACGGGGCCTAAGGCAGCCTATTAGGGTAGTATCTGGTAATATAATAGAATACTAGTGTCGATGATGGGGCGCCAAGCCAACATATATAGTATTGTTATGGCGGTCTAAAGCCACGCTATAAGTATGTATAATAATAGAATAGTGTATGAGGGGGCTCGCAAAAGCCACATATATAGTATCTTATATGCGGGCTAAAGCCACCCTAATATAGGAATTGTAATAATATGAATAGTGTATGATGGTGGCCCAAGGCCACATATATAGTTTTGTATGACGGGGGTCTAAGGCCACTATTATAGAAAGTAATAAGATTAGAATAGTGTAATGGATGGGGGAACCAAGACCACTATATATAGGTATTTGTATTACGGGGCCTAAGGCAACTCGTATAGAGTAGTGCAAATAATAGAACTAGTTATGATGGGGCCCCAGGCAATAAGAGTATGTAATGACGGTGTTTCTATAGCCAAATCCGATATAGGTATGTAGTATATTGTAATTGTTCGGCCGCCCAAGGCGCACATATAAGTGATTGTGTATGCACGGTGGCCTAATGCCGAAATCGATATAGATTGTAGTATAGGTAGTTGTGGTGGCCCACCAAGGCCACATATCTACTATTGTGTATGAAGGGGGCCTTAAGGCGAATCCTATAATACGTAGTTGTGTGTAGAGTCCTTGCTTAAGCTATAGCCGCGTCTCCAAGCAAAGAAAGTAGGCTGCATCACTTGCTACAGTGTATTATTGACGCCAGCGGGGCCTTAGGCCCCGGTTTGCTTAATGCGCACACTTTGATGTGATAGGTCTGCGCCTGCGGTACATACGCGCTGCTGCGCATGCGCGGTTCGTGCTACCCGACCATTTCATGGTGTCGCTTCCGGGGGGGCATGTTAGGCGCCTGTTGTCAGCTATCTGCACCACCAGTATGTCCAACTCGCAGCGACAGATGGTCGGCTTAGTCGTTTCTGCTTTGCTGTGTCATGAGTGTGTGCAAGCGTGTGCTTGCCAGTGCCCAGTTTGACATATGTCCTGATCAGTCCCATGAACCATGCGGGACCTTCTAGCCGCGTTCGCCGAGCTCGGCAAGAACAGCAGCCTAACACGAAAAGCACCGTCTGTATGTGTTCATAGCATCGGGAGTGGCTCTCACGCGCTGAGGTTGTTCATACGATCTTAAACGGTGAGCGTGTGACCTGCCTAAATCTTCTTGGCTTCTATGCGGCGTTTTTTCTATTGAACCAATCTATAGTACATTTGGGTACCTGCATAGTTATTTTGTATTGCTGGACCCACCTGAGTTCAGTGTGAGACTGCAGGCTATTGTGCTGAGGTTCATTTATCAGGTTTCATCTTATTTTATACATCGATCGCTCGATGAATATAAGGTTGTTTGTAATTTACAATGCGTAATTGTCATTCAATGAGATTTAAACTCTTATATTTGCGGAGTGGCTTGACTTGAAGACGTAGCCTACGAGTCAATTGTCCTCGCCTGTCGTCCTGCTGCTGCGGTTTTATTAATAAATCGTGGACATTGTATGTAACCATGTAGATATTTGCGGCCTCCGCGTTTGCGTTGTTGTAGTCATATAAAACGTTTATACTTGTTTTATTATTTATTTATTCATTTATTTACATAATGTGAATATATCGAAAATAACAGTGTTCGTGATCTCATACGCGGTGGGAACATTTCTGGATCAGACGCTTATTCAGATCGCATGTGGGCATTAAAGTACAACGAGTTAACGAATGACTATATGTGGAGGGTGGGGGGCGTGAGTATAGGACTATAGGGCAGTGAGAGTGAATGTCAAAATGGGCGCAGAGTAAAGGGCGCGTCCGCGAGATAGCGCTTGATACGTAAGGAGGTGATTACGGTCCGGGATAAGATAGTAGAAAGAAAAGAAAGTGAGAGACATGTCGTAACTGTAAGAGGACGATATAAGTGCGAGTTCTGTTCGAGCTTTTTATGGTAGAATTGCTGCAAGGTAATGAGGCGTCGTATTGGTTACGTGATATGGTTCGATGGTGAACATACACCGTGACTCATCACATGAGCCCATAACAAGCAATTAATGTTTAAGAGGAACACTAATATCACATCGTTCAGGGTTTTTCTTGATTTGTACCAAGCTGGAGAAAGCAATTCTATTAATAAAATGAACTGATACGTTTATTCCCGTTTAGTTCTACTTTTAATGTAAACGGTTTTTTCGTAATGTTTTAAAGTGCAAAATCGTTAGACGTCAGTCACTAAAATAATAATTAGTAATAATTTCCCCGTATTATTAGTAAATGTTAAACAGTAAAATGTCGAAAAGTCCCCTCTCTCGATCTGCCTTTACGGTGAAATTGCCGCGCAGGTAAATCAAAAAAGTGGCTCTTTCGCTTTCCTCTACCATTAAACTTCCGGTTGTACGGTCCCCTTCGTATGAGCTTGTCTTGCAGTATTGAATATTAAAGTCAGTGTTTGGATCGCACTGATTATAACTAACACACGCTACTACTGGCTGCTGCTTGCTAGTCGTTTTTTGGTGTGGTGGTTGTCGTGAGGGTTGTGTTTCTTGTTCATACAGGTTCTGGACTGCTGTATGCGCAACCGAATGTACGCCGCGCCAGAAGTGAGATTGCGTACACCCGCTACAGATGCTTAGGGTAATGTATGTTATTCATGTTAATTATGGAACAGCCCCGG
>NW_014579019.1:0-469 GCF_000485595.1 Priapulus caudatus
TGATCTAGTATTATTCCGTGTGATGACATGTTCCGTGTCGTGATGTAGTAGTATTCCGTGTGATGACATGTTCCGTGTCGTGATGTAGTAGTATTCCGTGTGATGACATGTTCCGTGTCGTGATGTAGTAGCATTCCGTGTGATGACATGTTACATGTTCTGATGTAGTAGTATTCCGTGTCGTGATGTAGTAGTATTCCGTGTGATGACATGTTCCGTGTCGTGATGTAATAGCATTCCGTGTGATGACATGTTATATGTTCTGATGTAGTAGTATTCCGTGTCGTGATGTAGTAGTATTCCGTGTGATGACATGTTCAGTGGCGTGATGTACTAGTATTGCGTGTGATGACATGTTCCGTGTCGTAATGTAGTAGCATTCCGTGTGATGACATGTTACGTGTTCTGATGTAGTAGTATTCCGTGTCGTGATGTAGTAGTATTCCGTGTGATGACATGTTCAGTGGCG
>NW_014579019.1:1750-4377 GCF_000485595.1 Priapulus caudatus
CTGCTAGGTTGAGCTCACTCGGTATGCCTGCATCACGTGTTAATCACTAATTAATGTAATAATTACATCACATCATCACGCGCGCTGCCACACACGTCTATAGTGACTATATATATATATCGTCACATACGGTGTTACACCAGTAGACACGTGTAATGATCGATCAACATGGGTAAATTAATCACAGTACATTGCTTCACAGTCAATACACTGTATCATATTATTGTCATGACTATGAACAACTTCTATGTGGCTTTGAAGAGTCCATGAACCAAACACGTTTGTTCAGCTGTGTGTTACCTGTGTGTGTTCGGCTATGAACAAACATACGTATGTGTTCAGCTATGAAAAACCCTTCATGTGTTTTCAGCTATGAAAAACCCCACCTGTGTGTTTAGCTATGAATAAGCGTACCTGTGTGTTTAGCTATGAATAAGCGTACCTATGTGTTCTCAGCTATGAACGATCGTACCTATGTGTTCTCAGCTATGAACGATCGTACCTATGTGTTCTCAGCTATGAACGACCATACCTATGTGTTCTCAGCTATGGACATGCGTACCTATGTGTTCTCAGCTATGGACATGCGTACCTATGTGTTCAGCGATTCCTAGTTGCAGCATCGTGGTTAGGATGGGACCAGCGAAGCGTCCGCTGGCAATCTTCCTCAGTTCCATCCAGATCCTCTCCCCGGATATTCCTGCAGCAAGCAAGGCTATGTCAATATAATGTTGCTCATGGATGCCTTACCCCCCTTCCTCTTCCCTCCCTCCCCCTTCCTCCTCCACCCCTCCCCTTTTCCTCCATCCCTCCCCTCCTCCCTCCTCTCCCCAGATATTCATCCAGCAAGCAACACACACACTATAATGTTGCTCATGGTTGCATACAACTGTTGCAACTCCTAGCTTCCTTCTCCCCTTTCTCCTCCACTTCTACGTTCTTCCTCTGCCTCTCCCCGTTCCTCTTCCACCCCTGCTTCCCCCTCCCTGTGTATCATACAGCTTAAGTCATGTTAACACAGTGATCATCAGTTGGTGATAGCTAACCCCGAGAGATGGCGCCACGCAGTCAAGCCCATTGCATAGGCAGGTATTACGGTGGGAATTCATTTCCCCTTTCGCGGCCATACACACGAAACAATTCCCATAAATTAGCAGATCTTTTCGAGAAATCACACTGCTACCCTCTGCAAGTGACACCATATATGTTGTTAACTCGAAAATTCCTCCATAATCGTTTATGTAAACAAACTTTTCATGGCACACACGTGAAATGGCCACTTTGCAACGAGATTTTATGCGAAAAAGAAGGCTTCCTTTAAAAATTCCCTGACAGCCACAGTAAGGCTCAACGAACGCAGAGAGAAACCTCAGTTAGCGCGAAACCTGTCTCCTCTTGTCTCTCATCTGCTTACTTTACATTTGACATGTCATTGGGATGAGCGTGCATGCACGAGTGTCTGCCTGTCCGCATGCGTGAGTTTGAGTGCGTTGCGCAGGCGACTGTTTGTGTGTGATCCCATCTCTCAGACCGTGCATGTGTGCGCATGTATGGGTGTTGCGTTGTACATGCGTGCGTGGTTGCGTGTGTTCGTGTGTGATCCCATCTCTCAGACCGTGCATGCGTGCGCGTGTATGGGTGTTGTGTTGTGCATGCGTGCGTGGTTGCGTGTGTTCGTGTGTGATCCCATCTCTCAGACCGTGCATGCGTGCGCGTGTATGGGTGTTGTGTTGTGCATGCGTGCGCGTGTATGGGTGTTGCGTTGTACATGCGTGCGTGGTTGCGTGTGTTCGTGTGTGATCCCATCTCTCAGACCGTGCATGCGTGCGCGTGTATGGGTGTTGCGTTGTACATGCGTGCGTGTGTCGTGATGTGATCCCGCAAACCATGCCATCACTCTCAGACTACGTTATGCATGGCAGCGTCAGCAAAGTAACGTATGGAGCTGTTGCGTGCTGCTATGGCAGAACGTCAGCATCGAAGTTCGCGAGAGTAGAAGTTCCCGTGGTTCGTGAAGTACGCCATAACCGTTCTCACATCTACCAGAGATGGTCACCACCGAAACCAGCGTGCTCGCACGCATGCGCAATGCAAGCGCGCACACCGTACCAGAGGAGTGCTCGCACTGCAGTGTTGTGCACAGGTCATGAGAGATCGATGACACCACGAAACAACTCGCAAACCATGCACGTTGCGTGTGTTCGTGTGTGATCACCACCTCTCAAGACCGTGCATGCGTGCGAGGGCATAGGCCAATGCCCAAACAATGCGGATGTTTACCACCGCGATTGTGTACACCTCGCACGCGTGCGTGGTTGCTTGTCGTATTTCGTGCAACGGTCTGAGAGGTGGATCACACAGCGGAGTAAGTGACAACTCACCCAGCCGCACCCTCAGATCGCACACCGGCTAGCTCGGCAACCTGACACGCAATCGTAATGCCGTGTTGCGTTGCGCCACATGTGTCACGCAGCGGACTACTGGGTCTTTGTGTTGTGCCATGCCAGTTCTGTGGATCAAACCGAAACACCGCGAACCAATTTGCACGCATCCAACACACCCCAACAGGCCGCCATGCACGTCTGAGAGGTGGGATCACCACCAGCAGTCGCGCAAGCGCATCAACT
>NW_014579019.1:6902-17586 GCF_000485595.1 Priapulus caudatus
TTCGCGCTCGCCTGATGGAAAAGTAAGGTTTTATGTATATCGTGATCTGCCATCATTTCATATCTTAAACGAAGTTAAGTTAAGTTAGGCCGATGAGCAAATGCATCAATTGGTAGCACGTCCTGTACTGTTCAATGATACGCTATAATAATTAGGGAGTATTTCTGGCGACATGTTCACTAAGAGTAGATTATCGCCGGTGCGCGCATGTATGTGTGAGTGCCTGCAACTGCGTGCGCATGTTATGTGTGTTTGCGTGCCTGCCGTGACTGGTTCGATGTATGTGTGTATGGTGGCTGCGATAAAGCCGGTGCCGTGCGCACTGTATGTGTGCGGCATGTGTACCAAGGCAGTCAGGCGCTGTGTGGCAATGTATACGGGCAAGTACAGCGAACGAGAAAATAAAAGCAAAAACGCCACAGTAGAGCAATTATGCATACCGAGACTGATATTCATTAAATCAGATGATGCTTAAATAATGATTGATGCAGATGATGATGTAGTAGATATTCCGGTGAATGAATGACATCGTTCCTCGGTCGTGCATGTAGTTGCTATCATTGTGCCAGCCCGATTCGTTGAGAGCAACCGCCATCATGCTATCTGACCCACACACACGACACACGATAGAGAGATTCAAAAGACTAGACAGTGTTTGACCTGCAGTAACATTTCTGCCTTTATTCGATCTTCAAAAACCACAACACTTTTATAGACTTTTGTAGATATTCTAGTTTAAACACACTACAGATAGTTAAGACTTGGAAACTTTACACACCAAAGCCTCGTAACAAGGTGAGTGTGAAGCGACTGTCACGCCCCCCCCATGCCCGACCCCGTCACGTGGTCGTGCGGCGCCCCTGGGGGTTGTAGCTGAGCCTAGGGCAGCTGGGGGGGTGAGTGTGTAGCGACTGTCGCTCCACAGCGTCTTGAGCCGCTCCAGGCCGCCGCCCCGACACGCGCGCGCACCCCGCACGCCGGCGCGCTCTATCACCATACGTCCCGTGACGGGGAAACGCCGGCGGCTGCCACTGCGCGCAGCCGCGACGCCTGCCCAGCGGGCGCCCCCTGGTAGAGCCAGCAGCTCGCACGCTCGGTCGACGACCAACGATTGTTTGTCCTTGCCGTACGTGTCGAGGACGAGACGCTTGTAGGCGAGCAGCGGGTCCGGCGGCGCCCCCTGCTGGTCAACACCCACGCCAGGCTCCCCCTGGTGGTCGTCACCTAGTGCCCCATGGTGGTCGTCAAGAGCAACACCTGGTGCCACCTGCTGGATGTCAGTGTGGCAACGGCGCCACCTGCGTGCGTCGCCGGGGCTTCCCCTAGGCGTGGACATCGGCGGCCGCACCTGTCGTGGTCGACGGCGTGACATCGGGCGCCACCTGGTGGTCGTCTCGGTGAGTGACGATAAACAGACAGAGTTTGCGTTCTTCATTAGAAACCTTCAATCTCGCGTCCAATGCAAACACCTGTAACGAGAGAGAGAACACACCTGTATCAAGTACGGGTGCAAACACGTGTAACGAGAGAGAGAACACACCTGTATCAGGTACGTGTGCAACAACACCCTGTAACAATGAGATGAGATACACACTGTATTCAAAGGTACGGGTGCAAACACGTGTAACGAGAGAGAGAACACACCTGTATCATGTACGTGTGCAAACACGTGTAACGAGAGCGAGAGAGAGAGAACACACCTGGTATCAGCGATCAGTGCTGCAAACCACCTGTAACGAGTAGAGCAGAACACACCTGCTATCAGGCACGTGTGCAAAACACGTGTAACTGAGAGTGAGAAGAAGAGAGAGAGTTAGAACATCGAGGCCTGTGTAGAGCGTAGATACGTACGTAGTATTGCAGGTAGATACGGTACCTGTATCAGGTAGATACGTACCTGTATGAGGTAGATACGTACCTGTATCAGGTAGATACGTACCTGTATGAGGTAGACACGTACCTGTATCAGGTAGATACGTCCCTGTATGAGGGGTTAGATACGTACCTGTAATGACGGTAGATACGTACCTGTATGAGGTAGATACCTGTATCAGTAGATACGTACCTGTATGAGGTAGATACGTACCTGTATGAGGGTAGTCACGTACCTGTATGAGGTAGATACCTGTATCAGGGTAGATACGTACCTGTATCAGGTAGATACGTACCTGTATCAGTGATAGATACGTACCTGTATCAGCGGGGGTAGATTTTTTACGTACCTTGTATCAGGTAGATACTTTACCTGTACCGGTAGATACGCTACCTGTATCAGGTAGATACGTCCCTGTAGTGAGATAGAATACGTACCTGATATGAGTTAGTTACATATCCTGCTATGAGGGTAGATACGTACCTGGCACAGTAGATACGTACCTGTAATTGCAGGCTAGCATAGACCTGTATGAGGTAGTCACGGTACCTGTATGAGCGTTAAATTACCCGTGTACCAGGTAGTACCTGGTATTCAGGTAGATAATACCTGTATGGACGGCTAGCATACGTACCTGTATCAGGTAGATACGTACCTGTATCAGGTAGATACCTGTATGAGGTAGATACGTACCTGTATGAGGTAGATACGTACCTGTATCAGGTAGATACGTACCTGCTCTATGTTGTGCAGCAGGGCGGCAATGAGAGTCATGGCCTTCAGCTGTAGTGACCGGCACGCTGCCACACACGCTCCAGCTCTGGGTAGGTTGAGCTCACTCGGCATGCCTGCATCACGTGTTAATCACTAATTAATGTATTAATTACATCACATCATACATCGTCACGCGCGCTGCCACACACGCTCCAGCTCTGCTAGGTTGAGCTCACTCGGTATGCCTGCATCACGTGTTAATCACTAATTAATGTATTAATTACATCTCATGTCGTCATGCACGCTGCCACACACCTGGCCAGCTCTCCTAGGTTAAGCTCTAACTGGCATGTCCTGCATCATGTGTTAATTTCACTAATTAATGTATTACATAAGTCACATCATCAGCGCGCGCTTGCCACACAGTCTAGTAGTGACTAATATATTATTATCGTCCACATTACGGGTTAGCAGCCAGTAGACACGTAGTAATGATCGGGATCACAGCATGGTAAATTAAACACAGTATCATTGCTTCACAGTCCATAGCAACTGTATCATCTATTATTGTCATGACTATGAAGCAACTTCTTATGTGGCTTTGAAGAGTCCCTGAACCAAACACGTTTGTTCAGCTGTGTTTACCTGTGTGTGTTCGGACCTTAGCAACAGAACAGTACGTATGTGATTCAAGCTATGAAAAACCCTAATGTGTTTTTCACGCATCATTGAAAACCCGACTGTGTAGCTACTGAATAGCGTACCCTATGTGTTCTCAGCTATGAACCGATCGTTACCTATGTGTTTCTCGAGCTCTAATGAAACGCACCATAGCCTATGTGTTCTCAGCTCCGGATCGCGACATGCTACCTATGTGTTCAGCGATTTCCTAGTTGGCAGGCATCGTGGTTAAGGATAGGACCAGCGAAGCGTCCGCTGGCAAATCTTTCTCAGTTCCATCCAGATCCTCTCCCCGGAATATTCCTGCAGCACAGCAAGGCTCACACAATATAATGCTTGCTCACCGGTTTGCCGTTCACCCTTCCTCCCCCAACTCCCCCTTCCCTCTCCACCGCCCTCCCTTCTCCTCATCCCTCACCTACTCCCTCCTCTCCCCAGCATATCATCCAGGCAAAGCAACACACCACACTATCAAATCTTCTCATTCGGTTGGCACTACAACTGTTGCAACACTAAGCTTTCTTCTCCCCCGTTCTCCTCCACTTCGCTGTTCTCCTCCCGCCTCTTCCCGTTCCCTCTTCACGCCCTGCCTCTCCCGCTCCCTAGGTATTCGCTACAGCATTAAGTTCATGTTCACAGCAGTGATCATCAGTTGGTGATAGCTCTAACCCGAGAAGCGAGCCCACGCCAGTCAAGCCCATTGCATAGGCAGGATTATACGTGTGGGAATTCATTTCCCCTTTCGCGCGCATACCACGAAACAATTCCATAAATTAGGCAGATCTTTTCCAGAAATCACACTGCTACCTCTGCAAGTGAACCATGAGATATGTTTGTTACCGTCGAAAATTCTCCATAGATCGTTATGTAAACAAACTTTTCACTGCCACAACACGTGCAATGGCACTTTGCAGCACGAGATTTTATGCGAAAAGAGAGGCTCCCTTTAAAATTCAGCATGACTAATGCCACCAGTAAGCGCGCTCAACGAAACGCAGAGAGAAACCTCCAGTTAGCCCGCGAACACAAGCTGTCTCCTCTTGTCTCTCATCTGCTGGCTTTACATTTGAACATGCATTGGGATGGCAGCGTGCGTGCACGAGCTGTCTGTCCTGTCGGCGCTAATGTCGTGATGTTTGACGTGCGCTGCGCAGGCGAACTGCTGGGAGGTGTGATCCCACCTTCATAGACCGGCATGCGTGCGCTGTGTATGGTGTTGTGTTGTGCATGCGTGCATTGGTTGCGTGATGTTCGAGTCGGTGTGATCCCCACCTCCTCAAGACCGTGCACTGCCGTGCGGTACGGTATGGGGTTGTGTTGTGATCGCGTGCATGGTTGCGTTGTGTTTCGTGTGGTGATCCACCCTCTCAGACCGTGCATAGCGTGCGCGTCCCGTAATGGGTTGTGTTTGTGCATTGGCGTGCATGTGTTGCGTGTGTTCGTGGTGATCCCATCTCTCAGACTGGTGCTGCCGTCGCGTGTATGGGTGTTGCGTTGTGTTGTGCGTGCGTGGTTGCGTGTGTTCGTGTGTGATCCCACCTCTCAGACTGTGCATGCTTGCGCGTGTATGGGTGTTGTGTTGTGCATGCGTGCGTGGTTGCGTGTGTTCGTGTGTGATCCCATCTCTCAGACCGTGCATGCGTGCGCGTGTATGGGTGTTGTGTTGTGCGTGCGTGGTTGCGTGTGTTCGTGTGTGATCCCACCTCTCAGACTGTGCATGCTTGCGCGTGTATGGGTGTTGTGTTGTGCATGCGTGCGTGATTGCGTGTGTTCGTGTGTGATCCCACCTCTCAGACCGTGCATGCGTGCGCGTGTATGGGTGTTGTGTTGTGCGTGCGTGGTTGCGTGTGTTCGTGTGTGATCCCACCTCTCAGACCGTGCATGCGTGCGCGTGTATGGGTGTTGTGTTGTGCGTGCATGGTTTCGTGTGTTCGTGTGTGATCCCACCTCTCAGACCGTGCATGCGTGCGCGTGTATGGGTGTTGTGTTGTGCGTGCGTGGTTTCGTGTGTTCGTGTGTGATCCCACCTCTCAGACCGTGCATGCGTGCACGTGTATGGGTGTTGCGTTGTGCATGCGTAATTGCTTGTGTGTATATGCTCCGACCACTCAGACCATGCATGCGTGCATATACACGTGTTGCGTTGTGCGTGTGTGCGTGCTTGCTCCCCCACCTTTCAGACCATGTGTGCGTGCGCGCGTGTATGTACGTATGTAGCTACCCACCTTTCAGACCGTGCATGTTTGATGGCATCCAGCATGGCCGGCTCATGTGTGCATGCGTACGTGTATGTGTGTGTATGTACCCACCTTTCAGACCGTTCATGTTGGACTTGATGGCATCCAACATGGCCGTCTCGTGCGCGCCGGGGTCCGGGCTGATCCTCCCGAAAAACCTGCCACAGCCAATCGATAAATTATAACATCACATCACGTGGTGTACACGAGTAACTCACAGTCATTGGATAGCTTCCAATGTTACATCACATTCCTGCAAGTTACGCATAACATGACGCGTCATAACATTCTGTCACTGACAGCATTGTTGGGATTGTCTCACATTGCTTTGTTGCATGTTTTAGTGTTTTACTGCCCGATTTACCAAACTAAAATTCATACATTTATCCACCAAGCCAAAAATGAATGAACTAATTTATTTATTTGTTCGTTCATACACATTTATTTATCCATTCATTCATCCATTCAGCTATCTATCCATGCATTCACTCATCCATAATTTAATTAATTAATTTATTTATTCATTTATACATTTACTTATTCATCCAACTATCCCTCCATCCATTCGTTCAATCATTCAGTCTTTATTGTGTAAACTCATACGAGTGAAACGTTTCAGCAAAACCACACCTGCGTCCAATGAACGGGTGTTGGGTTGATGAAATGGATCTAGGCGGTATTCAATGAGGGCAAATTAGGAGGAAAGAAGATATTTTCCCCTGTCAGTGCGTGTATGGCAGCGACATTAATCAGTAAACCACCTGCTACCCTTACAAAACCCACATTCAAACCTGAACAACATATCTATGTAACTATCTGGGACAGAAACGACCCGCTTCAATGCTGCATAACTGAGATCATACGCGTCACAAAGACGGCCCTGCGATCTTATAACATAGATTGTACATAATATCGTATAAACACATTATCGCTGCATCGCCAACAAACGAAACGACGTAAACAACTCGTAATTGCAGGTTATATTACACGAGGGATGACTCGCCCCATGTCGCACGCCCCCCCCCCCATGCGCCAAGCCCACGCCCCACCCCCGCACACGCCCGCTGCCGCTGTACCTGAAGTAGCGCAGGATGAATTCTGAGGTAGTCATCCTTTATGCGCCCCGCCCCCGCCTCCGCACACCACGCCCCCGCACAAGCCACGCCCCCGCACACGCACCGCCCCTGCGCACGCCCCGCCCCACCCGCCACCACCTTACCTGAAGTAGCGCAGGATTCGGAGGTAGTCCTCCTGTATGCGCGAGGCCGGGTCTCCCACGAACGCCACCCTTCTCCTCTCTAGATCCTCCCTCCCTCCGAAATAGTCGTGCAGCGTTCCATCCAAGCCTGCGGGCGCAACACAGCGGGCACACATTGAACGTAGGGCAGATGAGGTACAGTCTAAGACAGCATGCACATGTAGACACATATAACATAGGGTGAAGAGGGGTTAGCAGTCTATGACTGCATGCATGCAGGCACATATAACAAAGGGATGAGAGGGGGTAATAGTCTATGACAGCATGCATGTGGGCACATTGAACGTAGGGTAGAGACATGGTACCAGTCTATGACAGCAAGCATGTGGGCACATTGAACGTAGGGTAGAGACAGAGTTATTACTTGTCTTAACAAAGTTGAAGCGATGGTAGATGATGAAAAATTGCTCTAAAAAGTTGCTCTAAAAAGCTGCTTGTCCAGCGGACAAGCTACTGCATGGACAGGTCTACTTGTCCTCCATGGAAATGGACAAGTGAGGACAAACGGATAGCCCTTATTTCAAACACTGACTTTGCGACGTTGGCTGCTCACCGAGGAACATGGAGTTGATGGTAAGATCTCGTCTGTTCGCGTCCAGCTGCCAGTCCTGTGTGAACTCCACCTCCGCGTGTCGTCCGTCCGTCGCTCTGTCTATCCGCAGAGTCGTCACCTCAAAGTTCTGCAGATCGTTGACGCGCGTCATGATCGTGCCGTGCGTCTCGCCTGGTGACAAAAGAAACACGTCGTCACACGCTCGCGCCATGATCGTGCCATGTGTCTTGAATGGTGACAAAAGAAATACGTCGTCACACGTCACACGCGTCATGATCGTGCCGTGCGCCTCGCCTGGTGACAATAGAAACACGGCGTCACACGTCACACATGCGTCATGATCATGCCGTGAGCCTCGCCTGGTGACAAAAGAAACACATCGTCACACGTCACACGTGTCACACGTCACACATGCGTCATGATCATGCCGTGAACCTCGCCTGGTGACAAAACAAATACGTCGTCACACGTCACACGCGTGTCATGATCGTGCCGTGAACCTCACCTGGTGACAACACAAACACGTCGTCACACGTCACACACGCGTCATGATCGTGCCGTGCGCCTTGCCTGGTGACAATACACAACACAACGCATCCCTGAACTGTCACAGTTGATGTGTCACACGTGTGCGTGTGTGTGTGGTCATTCGCTCCCGCTACAGGGCTGTAAGATCCACGCATTTAATCCAGGGGCGGAACCAGAGGGTTTGGGTGACCAGTTTCCATAGTTCTAGTCACAGCTAGGGGGGTCCCTAAACAATTTTAAAAAATTAGGCTATATTTGGTGCATTCAGTTTCTGGTGAATTTTGTGGGTAAATTCTGAAGATACTCATACCGCAAACCGGCCAAAATCCGCGCCTGGCATCATTGCAGCATGGCAGTTTAGCATGCGCCTGCTCCATATAGCAGCCGACTATTTAATTTGAACGCGGCCGCCTCGCCGTGTTTTGGGTTTGTTTGCGTTCGCTAAACGACACTAACAGACAAAGATTTCGGCGAATTCTAAGTGACATCTATCGCTAGCCACCAATCGAATATGGACAGGATTTTAGATTTCAGGATTGCCTTGTTTTACATTTTCTCGTCCCGATTTCAACAGTCATGATATTAATGATGTAACAGCTGTTTGTTCACATAGGCAGACACTCTATTATTTTAGCAGTGAGTGTGACGCGATGCAACTTTTGTATCTACCAGTTAGACACATCAGTGTGAATGTGTTGTACCAGAATGCAGGGTTATGGCTATAATGTGCGAGGAATCTGGTTGTGGTCGCGCGAGCAAGCACACAAGTAAGTACAATAAGACAAATCAAGTAGGTGGGGGGGGGTTTCGTAACCCAAGGTCCACCCCTCCGTCGTCACCCTTCGTGTTGAGCATGCGTATTCCCTCCTGCTACACACACGGCAGGCTAACACAGGCTAGACGCGTCCTGTAAGGAATCATCGCTCACCCTTCGTGTTGAGCATGCGTATTCCCTCCTGCGTGAACATGTCCTTCATCTGGTCCGGTGTCGCTGTCGTCGCGAGGTCTATGTCGTCCGGAACCTGAGGAAGGAAGCAGCAAAGGTTTCACCATTAATCGCTGCTACACTGAGCATGCAGTACGTACACGGTCTACTGACACTACTGACACAAGGGCTGTCGAGGGGAAGGACCTGAGGAAGAAAGCCGCAAGGGCCAACGCTGAACATCTCAGTCACACACAGTTTACTGACATAATGACATGTCATTGACATGACATTGACCACATGTCATTGACATGACATTGACAACATGTCATTGACATGACATTGACCATATGTCAGCCGTACACAGTTGTACTGATACTACTACCGTTACCGTTGTACAATTCATCGATGTATCCATGCATCACGATATATACCTTTCAAAAACAAATAAACAACACAATTGGCAGTTCGACAACAGTTGTTTACTAAGCGCTCCACAATACTAAGTGTAAGCACTTGTTCACATCATTGGTAGAGTCCCAGTTCAGTGTATAGTTTGCAAGGTAGCCCCTCTTGAAAGTATCGCGATACGTATCGTATGTAAATGCCTGAATATCATGGTACAGACGTATTGTTAAAGGTTATCGTGAATATGTATTGCATTATAAAGGCTATATCGCGATATGTATCATATTGTAAAGGCTGTATTATGATACAGATTGTATTGTAAATGCTGTATCATGATACAGATCGTATTGTAAAGGCTGTATCGTGATATATGTATTGCATTATAAAGGCTATATCGCGATATGTATCATATTGTAAAGGCTGTATTAGATAGCAGATTGTCTGTTTAATGCTAGTATCATGAAAAGGAGATCGTATGTAAAGGCTTGTATGTGATATAATGTATTGCCATTATAAAGGCTATATCGCGATATGTATCGTATTGTAAAGGCTGTATTATGATACAGATCGTATTGTAAAGGCTGTATCGCGATATGTATCGTATTGTAAAGGCTGCATCGTGATACGGATTGTATCGTGAGCTAGCCGTATCTTCCCACCCCTACCACTCTCAAGATTAACACTACATATTTAGTGGCAACTCCTAACACTCATGGAAAAGCAATGAGTATTTCTTGAAATAATGTCATCATGGTATGGAATTAGATAGGAGTAGAATAATGGGGCATTAATGTAATTCACTTAGTATAGCTATACACATGTCCGACCATTGTCCCCTAATGGTTTCCTGTTACAAGCATTGACAGGATGACAGTGCTGCCATCTGCCGCCCACTACGCTGTGCGGCGGCACAGCTCTCAGCGCCACCTACCTTGTTACAGAGCAGGTCTCTGACAGCGCCCCCTGCAATGCGAACCTCGTAGCTGTGCTTCTGGAATATTTCCGCCAAGCAATTCAACTCTGAAACAGAACGTAAATCACGGACGATCAGCACTGTCGTGTGGAACCTCAGCTACGACTGCAAGGCTCGTGCGTAGTGATGTTACACTGCAGGAGTATGATCTTACATCTACAGCTGCCGTGAGCACATGGATGAACTGAGTGTACCTGCAGGCACATAAAGGTGACATATTGTTCCTATACGTTATTTCTAGTTGTATTACTGTAAGCAAACAACTTACAATTAATGTAAATGCATCAATAAAATAGATTAAATGCCATATACTGTTACGTTATACTGTACACACAAAGAAAAAGCTGAACACAGAGCTTGACCAGGTAGTGCCAGGTGGCTGTACTAAGAAAGCAAGAGAGAGCACATAGCACGTGTTGGTGATATATATATACTACAAAAGTGACCATAGCTCCACCTATGGGCCAAAATAGTGCAAATCTATTAACACCTAACATCTTTCCCCTTAAATACAAAATAAGATTCTTACAACTG
>NW_014579019.1:18251-23733 GCF_000485595.1 Priapulus caudatus
AGCACGTGTTGGTGATATATATATACTACAAAAGTGACCATAGCTCCACCTATGGGCCAAAATAGTGCAAATCTATTAACACCTAACATCTTTCCCCTTAAATACAAAATAAGATTCTTACAACTGACAAATTATAAATGTGTGTCAATACTGACATCGAATTATTGGTTAAACGTAAATGATGGTGCAACAGCTATGGACTAAGCTGTTGCACCTGGTCATGACGCATCGGTTCTAGCTTGCGGGTAGTTGTTGGAAGGAGCGTTTTAGTTTGCCTACCGAACAGCCTTTGTACCGGACTGGTCCAAATTCCTTCTGTCGGAGTATTTCTCAAGTTTAACAGCCCTATGAAGGGATCCTCTTATTAGATGTCTTACACTTTTTCATCATTCTCTTGGCTATTTTTACTGCAGCCTCCGCAGCCTCGGTAGCCTTGCTATTTCCTCGACTTGTGATTTCGTGCGTGAATCCCCACGTCTTACTGAAACGCTTAAACTTGTCTGAGATGTACTGCGGTCCTCCATCGCTTATGACAACATTGCGAATTCCGTGTCTTGCAAAGTGGTGCTTCATCATTCCAATTACAGTCTCAGCCAATGTGTCTGACAAGTAGTCCAGTTCAAAGAAGTTGCTATAATAGTCAACAGTGATATGATCTGTTCTCGAATGTTAGTAGGTCTGTGCCCACCTTTTTCCATGCTCGACGTGGTACATCATGCATGCATGTGCAGATCGGCCTCCGGGGCCTGCTTATCGCTGTCAGTCGCACAACCGATACAACTAGTGTTGGAGATCGGTCCAAATTTCATGATCAATCATCGGTTTTGCAAAACGACCGATGATCGATTAATCATCGATCATTTTAGATTGTGGCGACGACGCGGTGACGCCGCGTCATCGTCGACACAACCGGTGTATTGCAAAGAAAATATTGACATTATTGTATGTGTAGCTAGTATTTAATAATAAGTAAATTAAGGATACTGTTCGGGTTACGGACGGGTAACACTCTAAAGGGCATTGCAATATAACTGCTCATCAAACTCAATAAAAAAAAATATATAAAAAAAAGAAAGAAAAAAAGTTTTCTACTCGATTAATCAACTCGGCAGCCAAAACAAGTAATGATCGACGAACTCGATTAATCGGAACACCACTAGATACAACCCTCGACAAATTGTATCATTTCAGCTGACATCCCAGGCCAACACGCGAGTTCACGAGCTCTACGTAGGCACTCATTTATTGCCATGTGTCCGGCATGTAGTTTCTGCTTAATTTCAGGTCGCATAATCAACGGTATCACCACTCTCTCTCCTCTTAGTACAATGCCATCCTGTAGTGTCAGTTCATCTCGATAGCTGTGGTAAGGTGTTACAGCACAGGGCAGGCGTGACCTATCCTCTGGCTACCCCTCCATTTATCATGGTCTTTAGTGCCGAGAGTGCGACATCTCTCTTAGTTGCAGCACGTAACTCCTCCAGTCATTCCCTTCTTATGGGTAGCAAAGAAACGTTGCTCACCGACCATGCTCCTGTAGGGACAGTGATTTCCCGCGATTGCGAAAAACGGACGGAAAACACGGAAACGGCCATTGGAAAAGGGAAAGATGTTTTCAAACGGAAAAACGCAGAAAACGTAATTTTAACAAATTACAACATGGAAATTTCAATAAAATCACACAAAAAACCGTCGACAATAGCATTGGTATTGATATGGTAATTACATTCAGACAAGTTTCAGAGCGAAATGACTTACAATTACAACTTTTGGTAGCCCTGTGTTTCGGTTTCAAAGGTTGTACCAAATACCTTTTTTTTCATGCAAATATATGTAAATGGAATTTTGCATTTTTGGTGTGTACAATCTCTATGGCAAAATGGTATTTCCATTTTTTCTTTACTTTGAAACGGAATTCATGATTTTCCCAAACGGAAAAGGCAATTTTTTGAAACGGAAAATCACTGTCCTTATATAATCGTGTGATCGTCACGTCAGGGAGCGAAGCAGGTGAAGGAGCATTAGCCACAGCAATAGACATTCATGGTTTATAGATAAGCTAAAAATCATATTTTTGACTCCTCATGATTACTGATTGCAATCTCGTTGGTGCCTTAGAAAGTGGCTTGGACAATATAGCCACCAGAGGTTTGCGCTCCGTTATCACTTTGGCCCGTCGACCATAAGTGTAATGATATAACTTCTCTAACCCGAATGTCACTGCCAGCATTTCTTTTTCTATCTGCGCATATCGGCCCTCTGTATCCGTCAGCCACCTGCTTGCATAAGCCACTGCGCACCCTTGCTGCATGAGCACTGCTGACTGCAACCAAACCATAATCACACACATCATTTTCCAGCACAAGTTCCTTTTCTGGGTTATAGAATGCCAGGACTGGAGCACTGGTTACCATCTGTTTGATGTCCATAAACGCCTTGTTATGCGTATCAGTCCACGTCCACTGTATGCCTTTCTTGGTGAAATTTCGTAGCGGTTCTACATTAAATTACCATGTTAAATAGATGAGAATCCATATACATATTCTAACATACAGAATCCATGATATATCATTACTATATATGTCACATAAAGATATTCATTATTATTACCTGGTGTGAACATGGACTTAAATTCGGGCGTGTCCAACTTCATCGTGGTATATTTCGAGCAGCGTCGAGCCAGCGAGAGACAGAAGCTTTGTGTTAGCGCCAGTCTAGGTAGGATTCTCACAATGTGTATCGTTGTCCCATACATGCCATCAGCAGTGCCTGTCGGCCAACGGTCCACCGCTGAAATGTCGAGCGTAATCCGTTACTGATGGCGGGTAACTCGAGAGAAGAATTGCTAGAATAACTCGATTACAATACTCCATAAAGGCTGTTTTCGGATTCTATTACAATAGCAATAATGTGCTAGCAACATTTTATAAATAATTTTAATGATTCAGACAGGAAAGAATTCTACCAGGCAGATTTGCCAGATATGCCAGACTGCAAGACTAATGCCACAAAACTTCAATTTTTTTTTGTTTTCTGGTATCTATTTTTTCTTCATGTTGTCTTAATCACTTTACTAGTACCGGTACAGAATATGTTGAAGTTTTTTTTTGTATATATATTTTTTCTTCATGTTGTATAGCATTGTAATTGTACTGTATCCGTCAGAAATTTTATCATTTTAACTACTCAACTGAACACTATTGCTTTTATCAGATTTTTTCTGACAAAAAAATGTCGTCAGTTCATGTATTTGTATCTGAATTCATGCAATAAAGATTTAATAATAATAAAACACGGCCATAACATTAAAGCGTGTATTGCGAGAATTTTCCAGTGTTTTCCCCACTTTCATGATACCTACCGTTATTGCTTGAGTAACAGAAATTGTCTAGAGTAACGATAAAATGTCGTAGAACCTTCGTATTCACCAAATCCAATGAAATCATGCACGATTACAATTTTGCGTTCTGTTTCTGTTTACCGTTGCCATCTCTCAGACTTTCTCGCGGTAGCGCGAGACATCTATCACGGTGCAGTAATGCATACCGTCGCACCGTAGAAATCAGGTCAGAGTGTAAACACAGACGTTCATACTACAGGCATGAGACAGACAAATGCTGAAAAGGGAGGAAGGGTGGGAAAGGGAGGAAGGGGGGGAAAGGGAGGAGGGAAACTTATATGGGGGTCTGGAAATTTATGAAAATTATAAGCTCTGAGATGCAATCCAGAACTATAGCAACACTTTTTGGTGGAAATGGAAAAAATTATGTAAAATTTACCTACTGTAACATTTTGATGGGCACTGGGAAATTCCGTCTGCGTTGAGTGTGTCCAAAGTAAATGTATTTTGTAGACATACAACCTCTTACGTAGGGAAGCTTTTATTTAGCTACACCCTGTATAAAATGTATATAGTTTTTCCAAACGTTATAAACTCAAAACTTGAGATAATTATTATTATTTACTGTATAATTCAACATGATATATTACCTAAATCTTCTTAATATTATTTTAAAACAGTATACTGATCGTTTGTTAACTACCAGTGATACTTTATTGTTTACATCCAAACGTGAAATGCGCGGGATGTGCGGATTACTCAATAACCTAGCGCACGTGAACAGTGAGCGTGCTGCTCGACCCGTGCACGTAAATAAACCCTGGCCAACACAATGTAAGGTTCACTACCACTGGCCAAAAGTAAGTTCCACCCACTTCTTATCGATTTTTGGTATGCCAACGCTGCTACTGGATTCAGGAACCTATGCTAACCTGTGCGTCCGAACATCCCACGCACGTTTCTTGAATGCCAACTAAAGTTTGGCCGTAACCTGCTTTTATCATTATATGTTAGCAAGCATACATTAACTATTAAGACAATGATACGAGTAGAAGCGCTCTGGATAGTTACTGAGTCACAGTGTGTTCACATGTACGCGATCGTCAGAGACCACGGAGGTATTCTTACCCCCCCAAAAAAAAATTCTCCTCTAATTTACACTGATCTCAGAAATGGTCTCTGAAGTTATAAAATGGCCTGAAATCCGCCGAACGGCGGAAATGTCCCCGCACGCCGCTATTGGCACGAAAAAAAACCTACCGTTCCCTTCTACATGGCTTTATACCTTGCTACTGATATGTGTACACATTCATTTCAATCGTTATTCACTTCTTAAAAGATTGTTTTTCAGAAACCCCGCTTCATTTAACTTTAGTAAATAACGTTTGCCATTTACAAACAATCAGACCAATCAGAGCGAGTCTTACAATAGCCCCTGGTTCTTGCTTGTATCTGTGGCGCTGCAGGAGGCCTGATAGACTCGCTCTGATTGGTCTGATTGTTTGTAAATGATGAACGTAATTTACTAAAGTTACATGAAGCGGGGTTTCTGAAAAACGATCTTTTAAGAAGTAAATAATGATTGAAGTGAATGTATACACATACCAGTAGCAAGGTAAAGCCATGTAGAAGGGAACGGTAGGTTTTTTTCGCGCCAATAGCGGCGTACAGGCCCCATTAGCAGCGCATGCATTTTGCATGCGATCTCACGAAATTTCAATGAACCCCGTTCTGTCCCAATAACCCTCACCAAAATATAAAAAAGGTTATATGGGACAGAATTATTTGGTCTAGCGTGCGCTCGCCACATCATTTCAAAATGAATTGCCAGTAGTGCTTACTTTGAGAAATAAATGGATAAATACATGGTGTAAAGTTGTGAAAAGTGTTGAAAACGATACGTCGATAGGTGAGATGTCCATGTTGATAGAGATCGAAGTGTTAAAAAGCCCGATCATTTTGCGTTTTAGGGATAAATTTTGGGTTAGACCAGTTGGAGCATTTGGTGTCTTTACATCTATGGCAGAATGTGCTATAGCCCTGCGGCAGCTATCCGCGGGCTATAGATTATAGTACTAGAGCTGGCCGATCTCCAGGGTGCAAATCCACCCACACCACGCCGATCTCCAGGGTGCAAATCCA
>NW_014579019.1:25637-28374 GCF_000485595.1 Priapulus caudatus
GTTAGGGTTAGGAACTGCCGGGCATTTAGGAAAACGAAGACCGTGCCCGGCTGCCGGGCATATAGCCACAGCGTATAATGTATTGGACGTGGCTGTTCGTCCGAGCATCGGACACCTGTTCGTATGCGCTATTCGTCCGAGCAGTTGTTGCGCGTGCGCTGTTTATGTTGTATTACATAAATGTTATATAATGCTAGTCTAGGGAGGCACCTATACTCTCTAACCCTAACCCTAATCCTAACCCCAGCCCTAACCCTAACACTAACTATAAACAGGTTCTCTTATTATACGCTCGGTTTCGTATATATACGCGAGTGATAGTATCAAACACTATCTATGGTGTATAACCACATACGCAACGCATGTATGCAGGGGCGTCACAGCCGTAGGGCTGCCGTAGCAAATCGCTACGGGCCCCCAGCCTAAAGGGCATAAAATAATCAAAAATCTAAAGAGTAAATAGCATTTTAGAGCGTCTAGATTTAAACATTTTATGGGGGAGACCCCCAGACCCCCCCTCCCCCTTCACACTTCTTACCGAGTGCTGTGCGCCTGCGGCATGCAACATGAAAAGCGCATGCGCAACAAATGCTCGGACGAATAGCGCAGACGAACAGGTGTCCGATGCTCGGACGAATATCCACGTCGTTATGCCACACGTTACATGAATGACAATAATTGCATGTCACTGCCACAGACACGTAGTGATTGTGACGCACTGCCACAGACGTGGCGAACAACAACTCAAAATTAAAAGAGTATTAATCAAGTTACAAAATTTTATATTGTTTGCGTTCCCGGTACGTTAATAACGCCGGTATTGCCGCTGCCCTAATCGTAATTTATCTCTCGTTAAACCGTAAAATTTATCGAATAACGAGCAAAAAGAAAAGATGGTTATAGTCTCTCCCATGGACGTTACTTGGCAGGTGGCGGGAGACAATCGTATGAATCTGGATGAAGCAATAAGATGAGCTGGTGGAAGTCACTTGCCGCTTACCCGCCCGCACGCACGTGCGTGTGTGATTAATAACCCTGGATGAGCAATATCACGATTAATTAGACGATGGTGAATGGTACGACACATCCGCGGCAGTAAATCCGCGACGCACGACACTTATCGTTTCCAGTCTTTCCCTTGCATACACGAGCGAGGCGCGCTGCCTTGCTGAAATTCTCAGCCGCCGCACAGAAATTTGTACAAAACATTGCCTCGCTGACAAAAATCAATGTTCTTCCATATATAACACTGCTTAGAATGCACCAAATTCCGTAATTTTTTGAAAAATTTTACCCCCGGACCCTCGTAGCTGGGCGATCACTTGCGGTGCTGGCTTTGCTAGGACCTCGAAACGAGCAAACGTACAACCAAAAAAGATTTTATCACCTCACAGACCTTTTTGGTCAGGGGAAACACTGATTTCGTTGTTGCCTCGGCAACGGCGTCCATCGTTTGCTGACGTTGGTCAGTGTTTGGTAGAGAGTAAAGATCAGTGTTTGGTAGAAAGTAGAGGTCAGTGTTTGGTAGAGAGTAGAGAGTAGATGTAGAAGTCTCACGAAGTAGAAGTTTTGTTCACGAATCGATGATCGCGGCGGTGACGGCGATTCAAAGCCGATTCAGCATGGCGGCTTGTGTCAGCGAGGCGGCCAATCAGCGCTCGCTGACGTCATCGCCGAGTCGCCGCGTGATTGGTCGCAACGACAACAACACTTGTCGGAGGCCAGTTTGCATTTGTTTGAGCAGATCATAATTAAATTATCGAGATTAAACAGCAGCTCGGCATTGTAAACGTAAAAGTCGTGCGAGCAACTGGTCGATAGCAACTAGTTGTGAGATTAGAATGTTTATGTTTGTTTTTTTGCCAACTAGTGGCCTTCAAGGACCTGCTATCGAGCAGTTGCTCGCGCGACTTTTGCGTGTACACTGCTGATAGTTGGTTGTATAATTGGGAAGTTGGTCCAATTTGTCAATTTGACAACATAAAGTCGGTAGTGTAAACGCAGCTTTACCTGGTCGCGGTGTCGTCCATTCTGCATAAGTGCTGTTTGCTAGAAATCCACATATCGATACATGTCAGGGTTCTCCCCAGGATGAAATTCAAACAGGGGGAGGGGAGGGGTAGGGGGAGGGGGGAGGTGGGGGGGAAGAACTAGGGGGAAAATGGGGAGTGGGGAAACTAGGGGGTCCGGGGGGCGTGTATTTTTAGCCGGTGTAGAGATAATTTAACTGGCGTAAAATCGCCTACCCGGGACACTGCCCATAGACGGTATGTTGGTGGGGGTGTTCTTGTTTATATATAAGGATAGCCGAGTCGGTGGTAGCGGTGTAGATTAAAACAGGTTAATTGCTGGGTGCTATTGTCATGGTTAACCGTTTGTGTGAACTGTACTGCGAGTGCAGATGGCGGTGGTAGTTGTAAGAGCTAGCGACCGCGTCGGGTGTCCCTGGGTCGACAGCGCAATTCTTGATGCGTGCGGCCGGGAATTTCCCGGCGCTGGCTAAGCTTTTTAATTGGTGGTGGTAATTTAAACAGGGTGCGGAGGTAATTTCAATACGGGCGCGCAAACGATTTATTAAACAGCGTGGGGGAGTTTGGTTTCCAAATTCGGGGCGCTGCGCGCTGCCGCGTTTGCGCAACGTAGGGGAGAACCATGCATGTATTGTCTTGTCGGCCTGAGTTTTTTTATTTAAATAGTAATTCCTTGTCAAATGTCGTGTAGGTATTTGTTCTTTGTG
>NW_014579019.1:30249-35208 GCF_000485595.1 Priapulus caudatus
ACACATCTCATCATTACATCACGTCATCATTCCTACGACACACTCGCCATTCTGGCTACAATCCACATCAATCTACTGCCTCCTCCTCATCGTCATCATTCCTGCCTCCTCCTCCATCATCCTCAATCATTCCTGCCTCCTCCTCATCGTCATCCATTCATAGCAACCTTCATCCTCATCATTCCTGCCTCCTCCTCATCACATCATTCACATGTCACCGTCATAGAATCGTAACACTTCACTGGCCACTGCCAAACTGACTACCACAAACAACTCCCCAAAACACTTTGCGTAATTATGAAAACATAATACACAGCACGTAAACATAACGCTACCCACACACAACAACACACATTGGCATAATAAAACACACACACGAACACACACACACAACACACAGGCGAATTAAAACACACATGAACACACACACACGAACACACATTTGCATAATAACACACAAGCTATTGTGAATTTCACCTTTCATGTGTAAAAACAATAAACTAGCATCATTCGAAAAAGAACAGCCAACACAAATAAACCCCCCGGCACAACAACTTGCCCACAAACACACACACATCACGAATGAACGAACAGCGACACAAAATTCTAAAGCTCACACACCGACCAATATTCCCCCCATCGCCACATTCACCACGCGAAAACAAGCCCTGGACTGGCACCCCCTGGACAAACCATCTGAAATACCCCGACAATCGCCCTCCAGACAATTACCCCCATGCTATTCACCCCCCGGACATTTACGCGCCATTGCCATTCACTCCCTCGGACAATTACCAACCCAAGACAATTACCAGGCCGGACAATTACACCGCCTGGCAGTCACCCCCCGGACAGATACCCCCCGACCATTACCCACCTCAGACAAACACCCCCCGGACATTTACCCACGCGGCCATTTACCCCCCCGCCGACAATCACCGCACTGATTTGCCGCCCAGACATTACCCCCCGACAATTACCACCCCGAAAAATCCCCCCCGAACACTTTAACCACCCGGACACTTTAAACCCCCTGGAGAGCATTTACCCCGGGGACAATTACCCCCCCCGCCCCGGACAGTGACTCTCCCGGACAATTACCCGTCGAAATTACCCCCTGGACAAACACCACCCCGGACCATTTACCGCCCGGACATTTACCACCCGGGACAATCACACCCCCCGACATTTCCCCGCGACATTTACCCCCGGCGACAATTAGCCCCCGGAAAATCCCCCCAAAACATTTACCACCCGGACATTTACCCCCTGGACATTTACCCCCGGACATCACCCCCCCGGACATTTACCCAAGCGGCACATTTACCCTCCGGACATTTCCCCGACAATTTCCCCCCATTACAATCACCCCCAGACAAACTTTACCCCCCGGAACATTTACCCCTCGCGACAATCACCCCCCAGACAATACCCCCGGCGCATTTACCCACGGACATTTACGACCCGGACCATTTAGAGGTAGTTAGAAGACGACGGGAAATGGTAATGAGAGGAGGAGGTCATGTAGAGGAGGCGAGAGAGGAGGCTAGAGGAGGTAGAGAAGGTGCAGGCGTGTGTGGTTGAGGAGGTAGGAAAAGGAAAAATTAAATGAGGAGATGCGAGAATCTGTGATGGAGGAGGAGGAGAGCGTAAGGAGGGAGATGCCGCCCTCTACCTCCTCCTCATCCCGCTCCTCTCCTCTCTGCCTCACCTTCTCCCCCACTCCTCCACATATCTCCCTACGTTCTCCTCCTCACCACTTCCTCTCTTTCCTCTCCTACCATCTCTCCTCACTCCCACCATTCTCCCCTTTCTCGTCCCTCTCCCTCCACTTTCTCCCCCCTCCTTCCTCCACCACCTTCTCACCGACGTTCTGAGCCCTCTCCTCCACCTCCTCTCCTCCTCCACCTCCTCTCCTCCTCCACCTTCTATATATATATATATGCTGTTTTTACTGGATTCATATGCAGCAGCAGAAGCGGCAGTAAATTTGCATGCACGAATTAATGCGCGGGTAATTTACCTACCGAGTACGCACACTGCATCCCCCCCCCCCCCCCGTCTTCATCGAAAAATCATTAAATTGCCGTTCGCATTGCCCGAGGAATGCAGCGTGCAAGCGTGAGGTCACCGTCGCCCCCTCTGGGTGGGGTGTGGGTGTTGGTGGAGCAGGTTTGCTAATAACTTTATAAATAATATGTCCCCCCTCCCCCTCCTCATGCCCTGATTGAGAGAATTATGCAATCGTGCGTGCGTGACAAGGCTAGAGCTTACGCTGCAGCAGTGCATAAACAAGCATGATTACATAATGGCATACACATTTAATAATATTAAAGTAGTAACTTGCAAAAACTAGTTTGTTGCGTGGTAGCCTAGGGGGTTGAAATAATAGTTTATTTCACTGGACTACAATGTAAATGTGCACGGTAATAGGGGAATAGCCAGCGCACATAGAAGTGGTAGTGAATCTAGTCTGTGCTGTGCCATTCGTGCTACTCCTTGCGACTTTTTGTAACCAGTACCGATAGTGATAATCAGGGAATTAATGTCAACTGTTTTATTAAATGCTTGCTGGTCTTGTCAGTAACATGTAATAATGTACAATGAACAATGACATGTCACAGTGTGTAATTGTTTTATGTTGTATGTAACATTATACAATGACACGTAGCAATGTACACTACAATGACATGTAACAATGTACGGCCACACGTAACAATGTACGGCCACACGTAACAATGTACATACAATGACATGAAACAATGTGCAGTGCATTGTATCATTGTGTAGTGCCATGTAGTGATACTCTATAGCATGTGACAATGAATGCATGATGACATCACAATGTATGCTGACAGTTGACAGTGTTGTGTGTGTGATGTGACAGTTGTCATTCACAGTTGACAATTGACTCCGTGACAACATGACGGTTGACAATGTGACAGGGTTGACGACGTCTTACAATGTCGTCATCTATGATGTAGTATGATCTGTAATGTTCGTAAGATAACTACAAGCTTGGTGACATCATTCGCTGTGATCGACCCTCCGAGGTCACCACCATCATCACGAATGGCTGCAAGTTAACAAAAGAACAGAGCTCTCTAATCCCATGCTCGTGAAAAATGTACATGAAAAGTTTTCCCCGCACGAGATGATTGCTTCATCTGCATTTCTAATCGCGCGTCATCGGCTAACGTTAATTATGTAATGTAATTAAGGTAACTAAGCACCGCCCCCCCACCACCTACCCACCTGCCGCTCGTGATCATGCGCAGGTAATCTCCGATGCTGCTGATAACGTCTGCTCTCACCTGCGAAGCATCGTCATGACAAGGTGCAGAATTAACGCGAGTCCGGATACAAAAACTCCCTGATTTAATGTCGGAATCCTTGATTTCACATATGCAGGAGTCACACAGACTCCCTGAAAATGTTGCTATACTAACTAGTTTGTTCCAGAGCTCGGCCTCGCGGAATTACCATATTTTTTCAGCTAACGTTCAAAGAAAATTTGGCCGATGTGCAACCGCATGAATCTTAAAAAAATTATGAATAAAATTAATCTTATATATTGTTAATATCTTTAATTTTGAAGCTCAGACTGCGGACTTTGTCGTTTTGCTGCGGACTCCCTCTTTTTGAGGGTAAGGCTCCCGTGTTCAAAGGTTAATTTCTACTCCTGTCATGACGTTTATTGTTTTCGCCAGCAGGAAGGGCCGCAGACGAACGACAAACAGCGGAATCTGTGGCGAGGAAGGAATGCAGACGTGAGCGCGGTAACAAGCTAGCGAGAGAGAGAGCGAGCGAGAGAGACATCCGACGTATATTGCGTGAGTATTATAATTACTCGTGCATCGTTTGTTATTAGCGTACATTTTTGCCAGTGTTCTGCCCGCCCGGCTATTCAACGTCTCCCCGTTGTCAAGGTTACGACAGCGTACACACGTACATTCATGCGTGCGCGTGTTCATTCATGCGTGTGTGTTTGTGCGTGCGTGTGTTCATGCATGCGTGTGTGTTCATTCATGCGTGTGTGTTCATTCATGCGTGTGTTCGTGCGTGTGTGTTCGTTCATTCATGCGTGTGTGTTTGTGCGTGCGTGTGTTCATTCATGCGTGTGTTCGTGCGTGTGTGTTCGTTCATTCATGTGTGTGTGTTTGTGTGTGTGTGTGTGTTCATTCATGTGTGTGTTAATTCATGCTTGTGTGTTCATTCATGCATGTGTGTTCGTGTGTGTGTGTTCATGCTTGTGTTTTCATTCATGCATGTGTGTTCGTGTGTGTGTGTTCGTGCGTGTGTTTTCATTCATGCATGTGTGTTCGTGTGTGTGTGTTCGTGCGTGTGTTTTCATTCATGCTTGTGTGTTCGTGCGTGCGTGTGTTCATTCATGCGTGTGTGTTCATGCATGCGTTCGTTCGTGCATGTACGCGTGTGTGTACTTGTGCGTGCGCGCGTGCGTTTTGGTGCGTCTTTGCGGCTGCCCTCTCCCCCTCCCCCCTCCGGTGCATGCCACGCCCGCTCAGCCATCCCACCCCTGCCTGTCTGCTACCTGCTTACCTTGTACAGGTGTGGCTGCTGCAGCTGTCGTCGCCGTGACGATGATGACGACAGGTCGCTGGCGTATGAGAGAGCTGCACTCCTCGTCCTGTCACTCCTCCTCCTCCTCCTGCACCATCTCCTCCTACAGCCTGTGTCCGGACGTGTCGGGGGGAGGGGCCAGAGGCGGGGGAGGCCCCGCCCCCTGCGTCATGCTGAGGACGGCGTGTAGAGCCTGTGACTGCTGCGACTGCAAGCTACCCAGGTATGTCTCCCTCCTCCCTCCACCCTCCACCCTCCTTCCTCCTCCTTCCACCCTCCTCCCTTCACCCTCCACCCTCCTCCCTCCACCCTCCTCCCTCCTCCCTCCTTACTTCTCCCTCCACCCTCCTCCCTCCACCCTCCTCCCTCCACCCTCCT
>NW_014579019.1:36686-40328 GCF_000485595.1 Priapulus caudatus
CACTCTATGCGGACGACGTAATATTACATGCTTGTGATCGGACCGCTTGTGACAGCTCGCTGTTCACGACACCCGTACAGCATTGCACTTGCAGACTTCCAAAACAAAATCTGCTCTTATGAAATTCAACTTGTACATCTCATATGGGAAACTTTGCCCAAATAGCTACTGAATAGCTACTAAACTTCATTATTACATCAAGAGCGGATAATACCGGATAATCAAGAGCGGATATGTATTATTAGCTCTTGATTACATGGTTATTTCGACTTACATTATTGGGCTTACAAAAATCTCAGACACACAGACACAGAACACAGATACACAGAACAAAACAAAATAGAAACAGAACGAAAAAAAACAGCGCCCCCTATTTTCATGCAAATGTTTACCTCTTTTTTTTTAAAGCTTTTTTTACGGTTTTCAACCGAGTTTAGTTACCGTCCCGTGTATTCATCGATCTTTTCTGCGAATTTGGCGCTATTTGGATCCAAACTGACGGAGCCTTTCATTAACATACATACATACATACATACATACATACATACATACATACATACATACATACATACATACATACATACATACATACATACATACAACATTCGCCAAATTATAGTAAGAAGATACATACATACATACAACATTCGCCAAATTATAGTAAGATAATCATAGCAACGAGTAAATACATTATTACATGCATAAACCCTACTGAACTGCATAGAAATGCTGTGTTTGAGCATAACTCTCATATTCGGCCAAATCCCATATCCGGATGGGTGCCGGTCAGGACGTGGCCGGATAAAGGAGGTCGAACTGTACTTCTATTTCTCCCTGTCGTTCTCCATTTTAAGAGCTTCCCCTTGCGGTGGTATCTAGTAGTGGCGTGTGATTATCATCAAGAGTATATAATAGAGATATCTCATATAGAGATATCTACATATACATATAGATAGAGAGATATATATACATAGATATATATATATAGAGAGAGATGTTACACATATAGAGATAATAATCATCTCTATTATGTACTCCTCTTAGCATCTACCTGTGATCATGAGTGATGGCTATTGTGTTATTCACAGCGGGTAGGCGGTGTTATGCGAGCGCATTGATTGTACGTCCCCTAAAAACATCTAGTGGCTATATATTGTCAAATTAGCGTTAAAGTAAAATCGGAAGTTTTTACGGCTGTGTGTGTAGGCACTAGTAGTGATGGCGGGCAATAGTGTATATATCCGCCGGTAACAAAGGTGTGATGATGATGATGATGATGATGATGATGATGATGATGATGATGATGATGATGATATATCGTGTTCTATACTGCTACGTCCGCTCCTCTCCCTCCTACCGCTCCTCCCCTCCTACCTCTATTACCTCCTCCGCATCCTTCCTGCTGCTCTCTCCTCCAGCGCCCTCTCGCTTCCTCTCCATCCCCCCCGTCTCCCTCCTGCCTCTCCGTCTCCTGCCGCTCCCTGTAACTTGTAACATAGCGTAACATTCGACGATGAAGTTACGATGAAGAAGTTAGATGATGATTATTATCTACTAAGAGCTAATAAACATAAATATTATCTCTTGATGCTATTTATCTCTTGATCATTGCTTATTAAATTGGCTCTTGATGCTACGTATATCGTGTGTACAGCTCCTGCTCTAGCTTCTCACTGAGAGTGTATTGTTCCATTCTGTTACGCGTGTGTGTACGTTACGCGTTGATTGTAAAAACATCTAAAGGACAAAATTGTAAAACGAAATTAAAGGAAGTATTTATTGTAAAGTTGAAGTGAAGCACCAGGTAGTTTGAACACGCTGTAAGCGCACGCGACGACCACGCAAGCACGCACCACGCATCGCAGCGCGCGCGACACACACACACACACAGTCAGTCTACTGCCAGACAGCTGTGTTCACTCAACGGGACTCGTGCAACACGCAAAACAAATAGCATCAAAAAGAAAATCGAAAGCTACGGCTGGCAGCAAGCAGCATAAGCAGTAGACAGTCCAGCCAGCACAGCAGTACAGTTAGCAGCAGTAAGCAGCAGCAGCAGTAACGGTAGCGCCAGCCAGCGAGTTAAAAAGTAGCAGAGCAGTAGTAGTAGTAACGAGCAGTAGCAGAGCTGTAAGCAGCAAGCAGGAGTTAGCCAGTGCAGCAGCAGCAGCAAGCAGCTGCAGCAGTATGCAGTAACAGTAAGGGCAGCAGTAACGGTAGCAGCAATAGGCAGCAGCAGGCATAACAGGCAGCAGCAGCAGTAACAGTAGGCAGGCAGTAGCAGGCAGCATCAAGTCAGTAGCAGGCAGCAGTAGCAGGAGCGAGCAACAGTAGTCAGAAGCAGCAGCAGCAGCAGTAGCAGCAGCAGCCAGTAGGAGCAGCAAGTAAAAAAGAAGACAGCGTACACTGCCAGTAGCAGTAGGCAGTAGTAGGGCACTGCACGAAGTAGTAGTGTAGTAACAAGCCAGCAGCGAGCGCGGCAGCAGTATCGAGCAGCAAGCGAGCAGCGCAGAGCAGACTGCCGCTGCATTAGGTAGATAGTAATAGTAGCCGCAGCAGCAAAGCAGCAGTAGCTAGTAGCAGTAGTAGTAGGCAGCAGCAGCAAGCGAGGCAGTAAGTTGTAGTAAGTAGTAGTAGGTAGTAAGTAGTAGAGCAGCGAGTTAGTAGGATATAGTAGTAGTTAGTAGTAGTAGTAGTAGTAGTAGTAGTAGTAGTAGTAGTAGTAGTAGTTAGTAAGTGATAGGTATTAGTAGTAGTCAGTATGTAGTAGTAGTAGCAGTAGTAGTAGTAGTAGTATGTAGTATAGTGGTGGTGGTGGTTGGTGGTGGGGTGGCGGCGGCGGCGGCGGCGGCGGCGGCGTCACGTGGCGGGTGGCGGTGGGGTCGCGTGTCAGGCACGCGGGTAATAAGGCAGATTCAGGTTGTTGACACTCCCGCTGTCTGCCTGGCTGCCTGGCTGCATGGTGGCTCCCAGCCACCTTTCCCTCTCCTCTCTGCCGCTGCTTAACCCAGTAACCGCTCGTGACCGCTAGCGCGTGGAAAATTCCCCCATTTTTACTCGCATTACACGTCATCGCCATCATCATCATCAACGTCGTCACCGCCGCTCTAACGTGAGTGAGTACGTGCGTGTGTGGGCGTACTTGCGTGCGTGTGTGTGTGCGTGTGTGTATGCGTGCGTGCGTGCGTGCGTGCGTGCGGGCGTGCGTGTGTGTGCGTGCGTGCGTGCGTGTGTGTGCGTGCGTGCGTGTGTGTGCGTGCGTGCGTGTATGCGTGTGAGCGTGCGTGTGTGCGTGTGTGTGAGCGTGCGTGTATGCGTATGANGCGTGCGTGTGTGCGTGCGTGCGTGCGTGCGTGTGTGCGTGTGAGCGTGCGTGCGTGTATGCGTGTGTGTGTGCGTGCGTGTATGCGTGTGAGCGTGCGTGTGTGCGTGTGTGTGTGCGTGCGTGTATGCGTGCGTGCGTGCGTGTGTGCGTGCGTGTGTGCGTGTGTGCGTGCGTGTATGCGTGTGAGCGTGCGTGTATGCGTGCGTGCGTGCGTGTGTGCGTGTGTGTGAACGTGCGTGCGGGCGTGCGTGCGTGCGTGCGTGTGAGCGTGTGTGTGAGCGTGCGCGTGTGCG
Organism: Priapulus caudatus; assembly: GCF_000485595.1. Classification (NCBI taxonomy): domain Eukaryota; kingdom Metazoa; phylum Priapulida; class Priapulimorpha; order Priapulimorphida; family Priapulidae; genus Priapulus; species Priapulus caudatus. The sequence goes on from NW_014579019.1 coordinate 40,305, forward strand.
TGCGTGTGAGAGTGAGTGTGTGTG
>NW_014579019.1:40853-41659 GCF_000485595.1 Priapulus caudatus
TAGCGCGTGGAAAATTCCCCCATTTTTACTCGCATTACACGTCATCGCCATCATCATCATCAACGTCGTCACCGCCGCTCTAACGTGAGTGAGTACGTGCGTGTGTGGGCGTACTTGCGTGCGTGTGTGTGTGCGTGTGTGTGAGCGTGCTATTTACGTGTCTATTTTTTGTGCTTCTGAGTTCTTTATGGTTTGATGGTTTGATGATGGATGAAGGGTGATGAAGACAGATGTTCACCCACCGGCGACTCAATAGCGTGTGCGTGCGCGCGTACGTACGTGCGTGCGTGCGTGCGTGTGTGTGCGTTTATTGGTGTAGATGTGTGTGTTGGTGTGTGCGTGGGTGGATGTGTGTGTTGGTTTGTGGGTGGATGAGTGTGTTGGTTTTTTGGTCGATGTGTGTGTGTTTGTGGGTCGATGTGTGTGTGTGGTGGGGGGTGGGGATGTTGTTTAGATATCTCGTAGAGGTAACCGTTTANCGGGTTTGTGTGCACCGGGTCATTTTGCATCGGCTATTCTTGAGTCGTCGCTATTTATATCACACTGTATCCCTGTATCACATCATTCCAGCATTACAGCATCACAGCATCCCTGCATCACAGCATCCCTGCATCCCTGCATCACAGCATCCAAGCATCACAGCATCTGATCATCCCAGCATTCCAGCATCCCAGCATCCCTGCATCCCAGCATCCCTGCATCTCTGCATCCCAGCATCCCAGCATCCCAGCTTCCCAGCATCCCAGCATCCCAGCATCACAGCATCCCAGCATCCCAGCATCACAGTATCACAGCATCCCAGCATC
>NW_014579019.1:43177-46030 GCF_000485595.1 Priapulus caudatus
CTCTCTCTCTCTCTCTCTCTCTCTCTCTCTCTCTCTCTCTCTCTCTCTCTCTCTCTCTCTCTCTCTCTCTCTCTCTCTCTCTCTCTCTCTCTCTCTCCTCTCTCTCTCTCCTCCTCTCTCTTCCTCTCTTTCGCTCTCGCCCGCCCCTCTCTCTCTCTCCCCTTCTCCCTCTCTCGCTCTCTGCCCTGCACTGGCTGAACATATTATATGTCTGTACCTTCGCTGTTTATTCTTTCACGGCATCATTGATCAATTTCTCGGCTTTGTTCTTTCAACGCTTGAGCGCCGTAATATGCACGTTAGTATACAATTGAAAGAGTTAATTGCGTATACACGGAGGCAGTCGTGTGAAATCAGTAGCACTGAAACAGTATAGCGCGTGCGCGCGTGCGTGCGTGTGCGTGCGTGTGTGTGCGTGGGTGTGTGTGATCCAGTATTTACTAGTTGCTGACCTGTGTTGGGGGAGTTTGCCGTCAGGGTAGGTAGTAAGTCGTATACTGCTGTGTAGTCACATAGTGGTAAGCTAGGGTGCTGGCTTGCACGCTCTCACGTGGCTGTCTGACTGGTGTTGTTGACCCTATAATAGCTGTTTGCTTAATTAACTTTGCTTGAAAAACCAGCATGACCTTTGATTGTAAGAGATTTTTTTCAATCAAAGGTCATGCTGGTTTTTTAAGCAAAGTTAAGTAAGCAAACAGCTATTATAGGGTAAACAACACCAGTCAGTGAGCCACGTGAGAGCGTGCTTCTCCAAGGAGGTTATGTTTTCGCCCCTGTTAGTTTGTTTGTCTGTCAACAGGCTATCTCAAAAAGTTACGGACGGATTTTAATGAATTTTTTTTGGACGGGTTTTGTCTTGGGCCAAGAACCAATCGATTCGATTTTGGTGGATCCAAATCTGGATCCAGGAATCTTTTTAAGAATTTCTCATCATTGATGGTAGTGTAGCGGTTTACTCTCTTATGACCAGCCCGTGACTTTATGTCTGCTGTATTCGCCTGGTGTGTCTAGGGATTTATGATATGTCACCGCCGCGTTAATTCATCAAACTATATTGGGTGTAGCAGCAAGATTAATTATTAGCAGAGCAATAATAACCGGACTATTACGCTGTGGCGGAGGTTTGCTATCTCCGATTGCTCTTGTTTTGCACTACTGCAGTGTCTTTGTGAATTAGTGAGTGAGTGAGGGTGGCGGTGGGGGATTAAGGTTTTTGTCACGTGCCTTGTGAACTTCGGTGTGCATTGGCGGGTTGGCGTGCGTGGCTGCGTGCGTGCGTGCGTGCGTGCGTGCGTGCGTGGCTGCGTGCGTGCGTGCGTGCGTGCGTGCGTGGCTGCGTGCGTGCGTACGTGCGTGCGTGTGCGCCTGCGTGCGTTCATCTATCTTTCTCTCTAATTGCTGTCTCTCTATCTAGATTCTAGCAGTATGTCTGTCTGTCTGTCTGTCTGTTTATCTAATATCTATCTATCTATCTATCTATCTATCTATCTATCTATCTATCTATCTATCTATCTATCTATCTATCTATCTATCTATCTATCTATCTATCTATCTATTATCCAGCTATCTATCTATCTATCTATCTATCCAGTCTATCTATCTATCTATCTATCTATCTATCTATCTATCTATCTATCTATCTATCTATCTATCTATCTATCTATCTATCTATCTATCTATCTATCTATTTATCCAGCTATCTATCTATCTATCTATCTATCCAGCTATCTATCTATCTATCTATCTATCTATCTATCTATCTATCTATCTATCATACCTACATGCGCATACACAAACATTGCGTGCATTCGTCCTTCGCATAAACCGAGCAGCGCATAGTGATTGTATTACGCGCGGTAGGTAGGTAGGTACGCCTGCCTGAATGCTGACCGCTCATGCTCTACTGTCGCTAGCAGCCTGCGGGCGTGCGTACGTGCGCGCATCTACCTGCGTTTGCATGCCCCAGCTTGGGCTGGAACAACTACCACTAACACCACACCACCAGCACCACCACGCCGTCGCCGCCGCAGCCGCCAATACCATAACAACAGCAACAACAGCAACACCAGCGAACAGGCCTCGGCTTTGTAAAGGTTACCAGGCGCGGGACCGGCGAGCCGTGACGTCACCGGCGGCGCGCATGACGTCAGCGGCGGCGGCCCACCCCTGGGTGACCTCTCCAGCGGGCGTTTATTTTTGGCAGACGAAGGTTAACATTCCCCACTAGCTGCTACTGCTGTTGACCTCTGCTGGCTGGCTGGCTGGTTGAGGGGGAGATGGTGAGGGGGAGCGGAGATAGTGTGGGAGACAGACGGGAGGTGGGGAGTGTGGCAGAATGGGAGAGAGACGGGAGGGGGGAGTGTGGCTGAATGGGAGAGAGACGGAGGGGGGAGTGTGGCTGAATGGGAGAGAGGAAGTGAGCGAGGGAGAGTAGAGCAGAGCGAGGGGAGAGAGGAGAGAGAGAAAATGAGAGGGGAGAGAGTGAAGGAGAGAGATGAGAGCGANGTGTGTGTGTGTGTGTGTGTGTGTGTGTGTGTGTGTGTGTGTGTGTGCGTGCGTGCGTGTGTATGTGTGTGTGTGTATGTCTCCACACTGCTATCTAGCAGCTAGCTATACAATGCCACACACACGCCTGTTTTACAGCGTGTTATACAGTGTTTTATATATAGTCGTGCGCATGAGAACGTAAACACACCACACACGCACGCACGCCCACACACACGCACACACACACAAACGCACGCACGCACGCACGCACGCACGCACACACACACGCACGCACGCACACGCACATACACACACACACACAAACATAGACACACGCACGCACGCACGCACGCACGCACACACACA
>NW_014579020.1:0-426 GCF_000485595.1 Priapulus caudatus
AGGGATGGTGGGATGGAGGGATGGAGGGATGACAGTATGGAGGGATGGAGGGATGACAATATGGAGGGATGGTGTGATGGAGGGATGGAGGTATGACAGTATGGATGGATGGTGGGATGACAGTATGGATGGATGGTGGGATGGAGGGATGGAGGGATGACAGTATGGAGGGATGGAGGGATGACAGTATGGAGGGATGGTGGGATGGAGGGATGGAGGTATGACAGTATGGATGGATGGTGGGATGACAGTATGGATGGATGGTGGGATGACAGTATGGATGGATGGTGGAATGGAGGGATGGAGGGATGACAGTATGGATAGAGGGATGACAATATGGAGGGATGGAGGGATGGAGGGATGGAGGGATGACAGTATGGAGGGATGGAGGGATGACAATATGGAGGGATGGAGGGATGGAGGGAT
>NW_014579020.1:1078-2598 GCF_000485595.1 Priapulus caudatus
GATGACAGTATGGAGGGATGGTGGGATGACAGGGTGGAGCCTGAGCATCATCACCACACTCAGCTGTTATCATAAACATGCTGCGTTAGTAAGACGCACGTGTGAGAGTCTCTCTCTCTCTCTCCATACGACTCAAAAGACAACTGCAACAGCCCCCCTCCCCCCGAAACAGTATTATCACATACCGCCATCTCACTCAATGTTGACACAGACACTATCAGGTGGCCGGCTGGCCGGTTGCAGTGTTTTATGGCCACACAACTGTGTTGTGAATAGTTTTTCTCTGTATGTAAACACACAGGGTGAGTCGCGTTTGAACAAGAAACGAGCTGTTGGTGTCTGCGGCCTGCCTCTGTCCATCTCGATGGACAAGGCCAGTAGAAGTGGCAGACTGCCTGTGTAGGATTCAAAGACGGTAGTTATCTGTCTATTAAGATATTTGTTAGACTGTACTCACTGTAACCTAAGTGTATATTGAGATATTATTTCTTGCTATATTGTGTATATTGTGAGATAATTGTGCGCATTTACTGTACTGAGATAGTTGGATAAAGTAAATTTATTCATTACTAACGAAAGTAGGTGGAAAAAATCGCCGCTCTTTCAACCTTCAAAAGACGCACTCGTGAACGCAAAATTCTCAATGAAACACACGCAGCGGCAGCAGCATGTATACATGTATGCTTGGCTGCGTTCATTCACGCTGCGATGCACAGTGAATGAATGCCACACTGACACACGCACGCATGCACACACGCACACGCGCACGCACGCACACGCGCACGCACGCAAACGACAAAACCACTGATTAGTTTTAGGATGCTGACGAGTGTGCAAGCAGCACTAGTGACACGTCCGCAGCAGCAGCAGCAGCAGCAGCAGCAACATACTGTACATATAATTCTCTAGCTAGCGTACATGTATGCGACACAGGCGGGGGGGGGGTACGTGTTATTATATTACTAAATGATGCAAATTATCTAACTGTCTTATTGTCTCCTGTCATCATGTCACCGTGTCTCAGTCTGGGGTCACCATGTCACCGTGTCTCAGTCTGGGGTCATCATGTCACCGTGTCTCAGTCTGGGGTCATCATGTCACCATGTCTCAGTCTGGGGTCATCATGTCACCGTGTCTCAGTCTGGGGTCATCATGTCACCGTGTCTCAGTCTCATGTCTCATGTAACCATGTCTCATGTCTCATGTAACCATGTCTCATGTCTCATGTAACCATAATATCTCATGTTTAACATCATAACAGCTTGTGTATCATTTCACCTAACTGTCTCATCATCATCCAACACTTGCTGATACGCTACCAGGGGTACATGAAGCGAGAGATTCGGGACCGTATCAATGTCATTATCAGCATCCTATCATAAATCAAGTACACGAATTAATCATTAATTACACGGATGGAACATTATTTCATTAAACGAACGGAGATTCGGAAAGATCTCACACTGTTATTGTCATGTTCCGAGTATTTATCTGGTTTTGCTCTACAGAGAATATATATA
>NW_014579020.1:2803-6211 GCF_000485595.1 Priapulus caudatus
AAAAAAAAATGTTCTACTAAAATTGTCGTAGTCAGAATGAAGGCTGTACATGTATGTACTCAAAAGTGCCTCAAATACCATCTCCTGCGATCTACATTTTCAAAATTTTCTGTGGGAGAACCCCCAGACCCCCCACCTGTTTCTCAATCCCCTCCTTGAAATCCTGCATCCGCCACGCCCCCCCCCCCAGGTACTTGCTCAGCCTACAGCCCTGAGTATACACGTGAGTCAGGTGCGGATTCAGACCGTATTTGCCGTATTGGGAAATACGGTCTAGATTTCAAAGTGCCCTTCAAAATGTACAAAAAATACAAAAAATACAGAAAACAATTTGATGGAATTTGGTTATATTCGTTATTTGTTTTCTTTTTCTCCTGATTCATTGACAGGACTCGAAGGAAATCAAAATTTTACATGGTAACAAAACTAGCTTTGATATCTGAAAAAGAAGGGAAGTGCTTGAATCATTCTGCATTAATTGCTGGTATGCAAAGCGCAGACAAAATGAAGCAGAAATAAAATTCCATATGGTTTTTAGCTATTGTTGCTTGACTAAATGTGTGCTCAAATGGTGCTCATTTTTATGCCCAGGGACCCTTGAAATTTTGAAATTTCCTGGGGGAGGCCCCCCAGACCCCCGCCATGTGCTTCGCGCCTAGCGACGCTCACTGTGGGGTAGTGTACACTTTTTGGGAGATGTGTCCTTAAAATCTGGAAAAATACTGTCTAGACTCAGCTCTGGATCTGCCCCTGCGAGTATACACTAATATATAAGGATCGGTTTACGGGAGGGAAGCCCATACTCTATGTTCCCGCTAACGCGACAGATCGTCGGAGCTCACGGAATTATTTGCAGCATTTAACACGCCTTAGCAGCAGATCCCGCGCTGTCCGGAATATCACATTGATCTGCTCCCGCCACCGCGATTTGTACACGGTCGCCCGACGGTCAAGCGTTCCCCACGATTAGCTCGCTAGGATGTCTGTCTCATGATAGAGAACTGCTAGGAATTCCTATAGTATTACTAGTAGTAGTAATACTATTAGTATTATTATTAGTAGTAGTATTATTATAATATAATAATAATGATAATAATAATATAATATTACTATAATACTATAGTAATAGTAGTATTAGTATTATAGTAGAACTATTAATAATACCAGTAATATTCCTAGGAATTATAGCTTGTTGGTGTTCCTGCCTTGCGAGTGCACACTGTCAGAAAATGTTTCGGTGATCTCGTATCGCGCTATAGGCATCTGCCCACCCGACGTGTTTGAATCGAGTAGAATTCTCACATGGCCTATCTAATATCTATCATCCATGCCATGAGTCTGTACATCTGTCTATCGATGGAGATACGAGCAGATGGAATGAGAGGCGGGTAAGTTATATATATATATATAGTAAGTAAAACTATGCAATCACACACTCATGGAGAAGTCAGTATCTTAAACTACAGCCCAGCCAAGATCTTCATCAGAGAAAGAGAAAGAGGGGAGAGGGGGAGGGAAGGAGGGAGGGAAGGAGAGAGGGAGGGAGGGAGGAGGGAGGGAATGAGGGAGGGAGGGAATGAGGGAGGGAGGGAGGGAGGATGGAGGAAGAGATGGAGGAAAGAAGGGAGGGGAGAGAGAGATAGCGAGAGAGAGAGAGAGAGGGGAGAGGGAGAGGGAGGGGGAGAGGGAGGGGGAGAGAGAGAGATCGAGAGAGAGCATGAGAGAGAAAGCTGTAATTGAGACAAATCTTGTAAGGATCCATCTTCTAAGCATATCAACACATGTGCCCCATTTGAGTCTGTGGGTAGTCGATAATTGTCCGTCTACTGTCATGAGTTTTCACGCACATTGTTAATATACACCCCCTTCCCCTAATATTTTGTTCATACATCTATGGCCGAGACACATTTTTCGGGTACTGTATATATACCCTACTGTATTAATACCCAGTATATATATGTAACCCTACGACCTCAATGGCTATTGAGTATTGTCAACACTGTTGGAACATTACAAACCCCATGGCATGACTACAATATGGATGTTGTAGAGTAATTAAAGCTCTAACTAACCTGACTATATCGTGAGATTTCCTATATAAAGTGCCATTTGATATCATACTGAAACTTTTCACTTCTGATATCGTAATATCGACACCTGACCTGTTAACCTAGTACTGCCTACTGGAATATTTTTCAGATAATCTCAGATAGGGGTCCTATAGTATAACATAGCAACGGGTAGTTAAATTACTGCTACGATTCTTCGACATGCGACGAATGTCTAAAGAAGCAGAGGAGACATAAACCATTAAACATCAAACCCTTGTTAAAATAATAACACCTCGTGATTAGAGGCCGGGTTACGTCTGAAATTATAGCGAAATTAATTTCTTTTGAACTGCCGCCGAAATTTGTAGATCAATAAATTTTGCAGGACCACTACTTACCGACACCGTATTTCACCCGCTTAGTTGGAGTCCACATCTTTACTGATCACCAAACACCAAAAGCACAACACGATCTAAATGAACTTCACGAGAAAATCATCATTTTAATTAAGCTTGCCGAATTTTCACATCTTTCGTCATCTCCATGTTTTGACACGTGACTTCGGCAGTAGGAGATTATGGCGCCATCTTTTGCTAAGAAATGGCATGAACGAGCCATAGGGCCGTGCCAGTCAGCAGAACTTTAACCTCATGATGATTTCTCTTCAAAGTCCAAGAGGCTATCTAGAAGACGGAGAGAGATAGAGTTTATCAAATAGACAGACAAAAAATTTGACAATTTTAAAATCATAAAATAAAATGTCAAATAGATAATTGACGATAGCAAGTCAGCGATGTTCATGCCCTTGCTCATTGTGGCTGGCACAGACGTCCTGTCGGTACGGACGTGCGCATGGGCGTAGCCTGGGGGGACAAGGGGGCAGCTGCACCCCTAGATTTTGGAGCAAAATATTTAAAAAAAATTGTTCTACTAAAAGGGAATTGTCGTAGTCAGAATGAAGGCTGTACATGTACTCAAAAGTGCCTCAAATACCATCTCCTGCGATCTACATGTGCGGAGGACCCACAGACCCCCTACCTGTTTCGCACTCCTTCCGTAAAATCCTGGATCCGCCACTGCCCCCCCCCCTAGGAACTAGCTCAGCCTACGGCCTTGGACTGCGTGCGTGCGTGCGTGCGTGCATGCGTGCGTGTGTGCTCTGCACGCATACTCACATTATGGATAACGTGTATAACTGCATCATGATTTCAGGGTAATATAGGTAGAGGCAGTGTATGAATATGGAAGGGGTGCGGAGGAATAGACAGTCGGTCTCCTGCTTCTCTCTCTCTCTCTCTCTCTCTCTCTCTCTCTCTCTCTCTCTCTCTCGCCCTCGTTCCTCTGTCTCTACCAGCCT
>NW_014579020.1:9054-15780 GCF_000485595.1 Priapulus caudatus
ATGCAATGTCATATAATGCAATGCAATAAAATGCAATGTAATATGGTGTGGTGTGATGCGATGTGATATAATGAAATGCAATGTAACGTAACGCAATATCATGCAATGTAATGTACCGCAGTGCAATGTAATGTACCGCAGTGCAATGTAATGTACCGAAGTGCAATGTAATGTACCGCAGTGCAATGTAATATAACGTAATGCAATGCAGTAGGTAACAGCAGCGGGACGTACTATAGGCTATACCTTTCAGACTCCATAGATGCAAAACAGACGCGTCTGCCTGCAGGAATTTTCTCCTTCATTCGCGACGACCCGACCACTTCAAAAAGCAAATGCCGACTACGTTCGCCACTGAGAAATAAATAGCTGTTCATATGTTCGGCAGAATTATTCGCGACGCTCTAGCGTAAGAAACAACTGAACATCGCCGAACGCAGAACTGAATACGGAAGATAACGGAGGCAGATGCCTCCCGACTGTTAATGTCTGCGGCCCACACTAGATGGCGCCAGTGCTGCTGCTGTCAACGCTGAGTCATAAATACATAAGCGTAATATACACCCCACGTGTCAAATTCCATCTTGGTGCTAACACTCGCTTATCCACGCCTGCAAACACCCCCCCCCACGAGTCTTACTAACGATCGCTTCATCCCCGTCTTATAATTTCCCTCACCATATCACTTCTCCGTGTTAACCCCCTGATATGTGCACGAGCAATATATATATATATATATATATATGTGCCTGTTCAATGTTTGTGTCCAAACTATCCTTCTGATGCAACAGCTAACACTTATTCTCACTTCTAACTATTACCGTTAGACATAAACCTTCCGAAAAAAAAATATCTCCCCAGGAATCCAAGAGATGGCACCACCGTCGCGCACCCTTATATCGGTGTGAACTTTCGGAATTTTCGGTAGAAACAAATCACCGCCTATGCAGTTCTCGTTCAACTCCCTCCCCCATCCAACTTTCCCTTCTACGTGTGGAAAGCATCCGTCCATATCCCCCGCTTGTATCTTTGGCCTCCTTATATTATTACTTCCGTACGTCCCACGAGGATTTTTTCTTGGCCACATTTATTATAAATATTCACATGCAATCGGCGCCGGTGGGATGGTCAGTATTTCTTAGAAGTGCAATGGTGCTCTTCTTGCTTTATCTTCATGTTGTCAGTAGCAAGGAGCTAAATATAACAAGGAGAGGAAGCGCCGCCATATCTGGCCCAAATTTGGGTTCGGCAGAGACCCTAGAACTGATTAGTGTTCTATTGTCTCTGGGTTCGGCTGATTATGGTCCATAGATGGCGCCCTTGAGGCAAAAAGCGCACAGCCAATCCGCTTCCTCTCCTTGTTATATTTAGCTCCTTGGTCAGTTGAATACCCTTCTCACCAACCCAACTCGCTCCACTACAAACATATATACTACAAGCACACACGCACACACACGCACACACACGCACACACACGCACGCACGCACACACACACACACACGCACGTACCACACACATACATAACACACGCACGTAGCACACACATACATAACACACGCACACGCACGCATACACATTCACACACGTACGTACAAGCTCTCACAAACGCATGGACACATGCACGCACGCACGCACGCACTCACATACACACCCTAGTAACGCGCACGTACACACACACACACAGACATGCACATGCACGCATGAATATATACACAGATGCCGTCTTCGCCACAATATATATATGATTGCATTTAGTAAAACCTCTTAAAAGACACAATGAGAGAGCCACCTCACATCTGAGTAGTAACTTGTCTTGTTCCCCTGCCCCGCGAAACAGTTTGCCATCATGTCTGTTCACCGTGCCACTCCCTAACCCAAGTCTTACCATCAGTGTCGCCCCCTACGACGCGACTCATCGTCAGTGCTGCCACCTATACACTCTCTGTCGGTGGCGCCCCCTACACGCAGACTCGCCACCAGTGTTCGCCCCCTATGTAGATTCTCGTCGTCAGTGCTGCCCCCTATATGCAGACTTGCTGCCAGTGTCGCCCCCTACGCAGTCTCACCCTCGGTGTCGCCCCCTACGTAGAGTCTCACCATCAGTGCTGCCCCCTATACACTCTCCCGCGGCGGCACTTGCCGCCGGCGCCCCCTACACAGGCGTGACGTGCTTCAGCATCTCGCGCTTGCACTTTACGCTGCAGAAAATCAGACCTTGCTTGACCATGAACTGTTTCTCGAGCAGGCTCTGCTTGCACGCGGAACAGGCAAAGCAGGTGGCCGTGGCGTGCCAGTGCATGTCCTTGTGGCTGAGTCGCTGCACGTTCGCCGGGATCTTCTTACCACACGTCAGGCAGCTCTGCGCGCGGAAGACAAGCGAACAGGCGGAGTTAAAAAAATTAAAAAATTTTATGTTATTATTTATTACGTTATGATGACAAGAGCAGTTTACATTAAATACAATAATATTAATTACAATAATATTGTATGTTGTTATAATGCTTTATATATATATTAGAGTTATTATTATGTGCAATAATTATATACTGTCATTTTAATGAGGTAATCAGGCTGGCTTTACAATTACGAATTGTAACCTGCATTAGCATAACATAAATAATTTGGATATAAAGTATAATATATAGGATCGTAACAATATAATAACATCAAGAACGTATAAAAAAGGAGAGCGTACAACGGTGAAATGCTGAAACCATGTTGCAGTATTAGTCGAATAAATAAACTTTCCCCGTTTTATTTTGACGATTCTTTGCAGTATTATTGATCAGCTGTCCTACCTTGCTAATATAAAACAAACCGCTCGTCTCTACGATGCCTCTACGCTGAGATAATGAGCGGTGAAAATCTGGTCTTTTCGCCGAACACCGACTAGACATTAGTCAGTACTGCGACCGACTCTCGTTTTGAGATAACTTCGGGAGACCTCGCGTGTTTCCGTCAATGATTGACAAATGGAATGAATGACGTTTGTTATTGATTGCCATAGTGATGACCCCCACCTGTGCCCACCTCACGCCCACCTCACGCTGGATGTATAGTAAACTCTGGTAGTATGACTTGAGTCAGCGCTACCATGGCGCTACACAGCGGCGACCGGAAGCAACACACTGGCCACAAAACGAGAGTTGGTCGCAGTACTGACTAATGTCTAGTCGGTGTTCGGCGAAAATACCAGATTTTCACCGCTCATTATCTCAGCATTCGACTCAATATGGGCAAGCATGGTTTCAGCATTTCACCTGTTTGTACGCTCTCCTTTTTTATGTATCTATTATATTATACTATATATATATATATATATATATACAGGGTTCATAGTAGTAAGACACATGTTGAAATAAGGACTTATAAGACCCTTTCTGGAGGCCAAAATAAGACTATTAAAGTACACCGACTATTAAAGTACACTAATAATATTTATATACACAATTGCACAGCAGATTTAATTATTCCGTATTATATATACAACAATTTTTACTCTCAGTCGAGAACAGTTTATAAAACAATGTTGAAAAATGGTCCTTTGGCAAAAAATAAGGACTATTCAGTACTTTTCTAAGATTTCACCAAAAGTAGTAATAATAAGGGCCCTTATTTTATTTTTGGCAAAATAAGTACTTATAAGACTTTGGAAGACCCGCTACGAACCCTGATATATATATATATTCATTCTTATTATAATAAGTATAATAAAATATAGCTCCATGTCTATTCAGAGGAACCTGTAAGTGTAGTAAAACAAAAATGCAACAACGAATCTCAACTAGCCTGCCCTCTGGTGGCCTACCTTGGCAAGTATGTTTTCGTAGCAGCCGAGGCAGTAGGGTTTGCTGTCTTTGGCTACGTAGTGTTGTCCCCCTAGCGGCGTGTCACAGTTCCAGCAGCAGAAGTGCTTGATGTGCCAGTTCTGGTCTTCCGCCTGTGTGTACTCCCTCGCAAATATCAGCTGCAAACACAAACACAGACACGCGCGCGTTAGATTTCCACAGGTAAATAAACACAAACACATGAACTGATGTTCTGACGGTTGAAGTGAAACATGTGAACAGATAAACACTCACAGCAAGTCAGATTTCTCTCAAATATCAGCTGCGAACACAAACACTGGTACACAGGTAAATAAACACAAACATTGAGGTTGAACTGACACACATCAACAGATACATACTCACGACAAGTTAGATTGATGTATGTAAATAAACACAAGCACGCGCGTTAGATTTCCACAGGTAAATAAATACAAACATAGGTTTAACTGAGACACATAAACAGAGACATGCGCACTGGAAGTTAGATTGATGTATGCAAATAAATACAAACACATGCGTTGGATTTCTACATACTAAATAAATATAAATATGGGTTGAACGGATACATATAAACAGATACACACGCACGACAAGTTAGATTGATGTATGTAAATAAACACAAACATAAGTTTGACTGATAAATATAGACACACGTTTATGTGCTACATGTACATAAATATAGACACAGTTTTGTGTGCTACATTTACATAAATATAGACAAACGTTTGTGTGCTACATGTACATAAATATAGACACAGTTTTGTGTGCTACATTTACATAAAGATAGACAAACGTTTGTATGCTACATGTACATAAATATAGACACAGTTTTGTGTGCTACATGTACATAAATATAGACAAACGTTTGTGTGATACATGTACATAAATATAGACAAACGTTTGTGTGCTACATGTACATAAATATAGAGTAGACACACGTTTGTGTGATACATGTACATAAATATAGACACACGTTTATGTGCTACATGTACATAAATATAGAGTAGACACACGTTTGTGTGATACATGTACATAAATATAGACAAACATTTGTGTGATACATGTACATAAATATCGACACAGTTTTGTGTGCTACATGTACATAAATATAGACACAGTTTTGTGTGGTACGTAACATGTACATAAATATAGACACACGTTTGTGTGATACATGTACATAAATATAGACACACGTTTGTGTGATACATGTACATAAATATAGACAAACGTTTGTGTGATACATGTACATAAATATAGACACACGTTTATGCGATACATGTACATAAATATAGACACATTTTTGTGTGATACAACGTTTGTGAGATACATGTACATAAATATAGACAAACATTTGTGAGATACATGTACATAAATATAGACACACGTTTGTGTGCTACATGTACATAAATATCTAAACACGTTTATGTGATACATGTACATAAATATAGATACACATTTGACTGGTGCATGTACATAAATATAGACAAACATTTGACTGGTACATGTACATAAATATAGACACACATTTGACTGGTACATGTACATAAATATAGACAAACATTTGATTGATACATGTACATAAATATAGACACACATTTGACTGGTACATGTACATAAATATAGACACACATTAGACTGGTACATGTACATAAATATATACACACATTTGACTGGTACATGTACATAAATATAGACACACATTTGATTGGTACATGTACATAAATATAGACACACACTGGACTGGTACATGTACATAAATATAGACACACATTTAACTGGTACATGTACATGAATATAGAAACACATTTGATTGATACATGTACATGAATATAGACACACATTTGACTGGTACATGTACATGAATATAGAAACACATTTGATTGATACATGTACATAAATATAGACACACATTTGATTGATACATGTACATGAATATAGATACACATTTGACTGGTACATGTACATAAATATATACACACATTTGACTGGTACATGTACATAAATATAGACACACATTTGATTGATACATGTACATAAATATAGACACACATTTGATTGGTACATGTACATAAATATAGACACACACTGTACTGGTACATGTACATAAATATAGATCGATGTAGGACAAATAATAAAATTGTGCATGGCCATGTGAAAGTATAGAAATTATGACAATTGAACTAAGACTGGAATATGTACACACATGTAAGGCTGCCACTTTACACGCATCACACACTCACGCTACGCACACACATACAGAGGCACAGAAACAGATTGTCACGCGGTCACCTGACAGTGTCACCCCACATCAACGTGTGTCACCGCACTTCACCGCTGTCATGCTGTCACCACATGCCATCGCGTGCCACCGTGTGTCACCCCACAGCACAGCTATCGCGCTGTCACCCGACCACCTCGTGTCACCCCATGTCACCGCGTGTCAACACGTGTCACCAGGCGTGTGTCACCGCGTCTCACCTCGTCGCAGGCCGCACAGCGAGGCTTCATGCGATCTGCGTAGTGTCTGCCGCAGTAGATGTTACCATGTGTCACCCTGTCACCCTGTCACCCTGTCACCGCGTGTCACCCCACATGTCACCACGCGCGTCACTCGTCCTCACCTCGTCGCAGGCTGCACAGCGGGGCTTCATGCGATCTGCGTAATGTCTGCCGCAGTAGATGTTGCCGTCCTTGTAGAAGTATATCAGGTCGACCAGGATCTCGTTGCACTCACTGCAGCAAGAGAGAGATGACAGATTAGGGAGAGAAAGAGAGATAAATAGATAGATAGATAGATGGATGGATGGATGGATGGATGGATCGATCGATCGATCGACCGACCGACCGACCGACCGACCGACCGACCGACCGACCGACCGACCGACCGACCGACCG
>NW_014579020.1:15790-18203 GCF_000485595.1 Priapulus caudatus
GGAGAGGGAGGGAAATATGAGGGAGAGAGGAGAGGGAGGGAAATATGAGGGAGAGAGGAGAGGGAGGGAAATATGAGGGAGAGAGGAGAGGGAGGGAAATATGAGGAAGAGAAGAGAGGGAGGGAAATATGAGGGAGAGAGGAGAGGGAGGGAAATATGAGGAAGAGAAGAGAGGGAGGGAAATATGAGAGAGAGAGGAGAGGGAGGGAACCCCGAGGATGAGAAGAGAGGGAGGAAAATGTAAGGGAGAGAGGAGAGGGAGGGAAATATGAGGGAGAGAGGAGAGGGAGGGAAATATGAGGGAGAGAGGAGAGGAAGGGAACCCCGAGGATGATAAAAGAGGGAGGGAACCCCGAGGATGATAAAAGAGGGAGGGAACCCCGAGGATGAGAAAAGAGGGTGGGAAATCTAAGGAAGAGAAAAGAGGAAGGGAAAACTGAGGAAGAGCTGTACATCTAACGATTCGTGCTTCGTGGAATTCGACGAGCGTGCATCTCGACTCGTGGTTCTGTAGTAGTTGCACTTAATGTTGCAGCGCTGCTAGAAGCGAAAATGATATGCTAGGTATATTATTTTCAATTTTATTTGTTTGGGTTTTTCCAGACGTACAGTACCGGATACAACAACATCGCAACCGCAATAAGGCTCTTGATTACAACCTACGTGGACCCTACAATTGCTGCGACGGTAATAATGTGTTTTTCTTTGTTATGCCTGTGTATTCGCTTGATTGCATAGTGATTTATCGTTTTACTTTATTAGAAATATTTATCAACTAGTCTGACATACTCCAGGAATCCTCAGGAATAAGGCGAACCTTTGATTTCTTGCGAGAGACTAAGGGAACGTGAAATTAGTGGATGGTAGCGACGGCAGTACCGCAATCTACAGTTGGCAGTGTTTACACTGTATTTAACAGGGATGAGATTCTTCCGGATTTATCCGGAATTCCTGATTTCCTGATTTTATTTTATTTATGTATTTTTTTCCGGATTCCTCCGTTTCTTGGTTCGTTTCGTCAGTACCATGCCGTATTTTCCACTGAACTCTAATATCATTAAATTTTAATAATATTAGAGTTTAGTGCACTATGTGATTCACTAGTTCAGTTGTGTGGCACTGAACTGTGATAGTTCATATAGTATGTTGTTTCTTACATTACAGATCACCATGACAGCAAATATTGGAACAATGGATACAGCCATCACAACTATTGAGGTAAGACCCTTCTATTTCTGCAAAAATGTTCTGTCATTGACGCGAAAACATTCAGCGTGACCATTAGCAATCTTGCGTACGCTCATTCCGCGATTATTTATCGGTACTGCGAAACAGTTTGTGCAGGATTAACGATATTGTTGTTTACTTCAGTGTAAATATCTCGTATATCATTTTGGAGTATACAACTAAAGAATAACTACTAAGTTGAAATATGGGGTAGTTAACATATATAAGAATGATGTCGTGTTTTTTTTTGGCAGAATGCTATGCTGAGCATTTCTAACGAGCTGACCACAATGGAAACCTACGTCCAAGTATCAGCTGTCACTGATGTCACTGAGGTACTGGCAGTAATTGCAAAATCAAGCTTTGAAGTGTTACGAATCAAAAGTGAAGATCTCATTTCGGCAAATGTTGTGATTGACCACGATAACTATATATATATATCTTGCGTCGTGTTTTTCAGGCTGCTGAATCCTTTGGCAATGGACTTGTAAATGCCAGTATCGACTTTGCTGGTTACCTTGAGCATAAGGTAAGTTAGTCGCTTAAATGTTTCTTTTAATGTATCACCCACTCGTCTTATCCTGGCAGTGCAATTTTGTTAATTTCAAAATTGCTTTAAATAAATACACTTTGTCAGAGTTTTATTATTTTCCAAGCGATTGCGTTGTGACGCGTGTGTTTATACTTGAGCGTTCTTTTATTTCAGTTGCTTACTGAGGTCGGTTACTGCGGCGTGTTCTACGAAATCTACAACGTGTTTGTCAGGTTCCTGTGTGCAAAAATATCTCAGCCTGTGGTAAGTAGAACAATGGTACACCTTGTTTTTCTTTTTAAAAACGCATACGTGTGTGCATGCATGTGTATCTCTCTCGCTCGCTCGCTCTTTCTCTCATCTCTCAGTTCTGTAACTGTAAGCTGTACCAATCTCCGAGCGGCGCTCTCTCTCTCTCTCTCTCTCTCTCTCTCTCTCTCTCTCTCTCTCTCTCTCTCTCTCTCTCTCTCTCTCTCTCTCTCTCTCTCTCTCTTATCTGTCGCACGAGGAGCGAAATCAATTCGGCGACTAGAAATATATATATTTTCCGCACGCGTCTCTCGTTTTCGCAATTTGTTTCGTGCGATGAGGGATGGACGTCGACACATGCGCGTGTGTGTGTGTGCGCGCGCACGTACGCGCACACACACACAC
>NW_014579020.1:18389-26561 GCF_000485595.1 Priapulus caudatus
TCTCTCTCTCTCTCTCTCTCTCTCTCTCTCTCTCTCTCTCTCTCTCTCTCTCTCTCTCTCTCTCTCTCTCTCTCTCTCTCCCATCACATTGCTCCCGTCTCTGCTTGCAGCTGGTCATGTGGGTAGGCATGGCTTCGGTGTGCATCTTTGGGCTTCTCTGTGCCATCCTTTCCTTCCGCATCACCAAGTACTTCAAGCGCCCGATCGACTACAAGGACTACGTCGACACGGCGATCGGCGGCGGCGGCAAGAACAGAGTCCACCAGATGGAGGCACCGCGCCCCGTCATCATCACCACTCTCGATAAGTAAGCATTGTCGTCTCTCTGCGTTCGCATCGGAACTATAGAGGCTCCGATAGGCTTCAACATAGGCGTCGGGGCTATGGGGAGTAAGAGATCTCGATCTTATACTTTACATGTGGTCTGAGAGGCGTATGCGGTGCGCGAAATTAGCGCTATTTTGCCGGCAGCCGCCGGTTCAACCCCCCATATAATCAGTCGACTTGGCCTATTCAAAATTTTGCATATCTTGCCTTTATATCAACAATATTTACCAATTTCCTGACTAGTTTTTACTTCACTAAGACTCTACTCTACTTAATACAAACTGTGCAAATAAATGCTATGAGTATGCCTAATAAACATGAAGCTAATTGCTTTTATTAATAATGGAATCAATTGAACAAAATTAAGAGCCTATTCAAACTTGTAAGCGCCTGTCCAATTTGTCTAAGGGCTTGTTTAAAATTTTGGGTAGGCCTGTTCACATTTTGGCTAATTTCATGCCCTGCGTATGTGTTCATTTCTGGTATTTGGTTGTGTTGTAGGATTCCTACTGATAAGCCTCAGGCGGTGCACGTCACTGTTGTGGATCCATCCAGCAAGCATCCGAAGGTCTGATTTCTTTCACAGGTCTGGATACCATTAGATTAGCTGTTCTAGTTTATACAGTACTATACTATATCTCACGTTGTTTATCGTTTATCAGCCTGGGGCAAGTTGTCAGAAACAATATTTGTCTTAACATTAGCATTAGCATTAACTTTACGATGTTTCTGACAACAGCCCCCCTGATTTTTATGTGCTGAATTAACTATGAACATCGATTTGGGTAAAAGCTCAAACGTACGCTGAAATGAATGCTAGCTACTTTTGCAAATACCTGGTACAATTATACATGTAGAATAAGGACCCATCACAGTTACATTTAAGTCAGTGGTGCTTTACCCTTTTTTTGGGTCATGGACCCCTTTGAGAATCTGGTGAAAGCTATGGACCCCTCCCCGGGAATGCACATAAGAGCACATAAACACATTTTTTATGTGCCTGGTTCACGGACCCCCCTGAAGCCCATCCACGGACACCAAAGGGATCCATGGACCACAGGTTAAGAACCCCCTGATTTAGGTACTTTTTGAGCACTGATAACAACACATACATTATTCATTTTCAGATTTATCCGAAGATTCCTAACACAGTCTGAACCAAAATACAAACCCAGCCTATCCATGCCACGGCCGACTTAAGCCATGATCGTAAATTCTCTTCATATATACAGTTTCATAACAAAAACAAGAAGTATCCACAAAGTAAAGCAGATGAGGTCTATGTCTCCCTGGGTACTGCCGGAACGTACCCTGGGTACGGTCCGGTATACCGGAACGTACCCTGGTAACTATCTGATGTGGTTAGGGTTAGGGTTAGGGAGTAGGCGTAGGCGACTCCCTAGACTCGTTAGTGGAGTAGGCGAGGCACAGTCCGGCATATTAGATAGTACCAGGGTACGTTCCGGCAGTTCCCTGGGGGACATAGACACTACGGTCCACAGTAAACCCCCATGTGCGCGTACACAACTGGATGTGCAGATATCTCTTTAAAAATTCCTCGAAAGTTAAGTTAAGTTTTTTACATTAGGATAATTGTTCAGTTGCTTATGCATAATACAGACAGCAAACTTGTGATTCCGATATCCGTGATATTGGTGTACAAACTGTTATATGTGTCCAACCTATTGACAGTAAATATACTTAATTAGAGATAATAGTCAAACAATTTAATATAAAAAAAACAGACACAGATTATAATAGGGTTATAGTTTGAGTAATATAATTTTAAAATATGCATTGTTTTAATTGGGTTGAACCTAATTATGTTTTAAAGTTGCCATGTGCTCCGCTTAAAAAACTACAAACAAAATTTCAATAAAGACAGTTCTTAGTAATTAAGCGTTTAGGCTTTTTCTTTGTTTATCGTTACTACCGGCTACTGCCACACGTATTTCACAAGTCGGTGCCAACAAATTACATGGCACTTAATAACAGCTCAAAACATAATGACGAAATGCTGACGTGTGTGATTAAACATTTTATTGTTCATGGTCCCACAAGTACAATGTACAGTGCGTCAACAACAACGGAAGGTACCATCACCCAAGTCCGGCCTGTTAAACCGTGTCCGATTCACGATAATATGATTCTAACCAAAAATAACAGTTGCGACCGTTAATGGAGCTTCACCTGTTTACAAGCTGCTCCCGAAAGCAACAGATTTGCTGGCTTTTTATACCTCACATTTTACGACCTCACATGAACAACGATAGAGGAGCATACGGGTATAAATAGATCCTTGCAAAAAATATGCAATAATACCATTAAAGTATATACCTTAGTAGCCTGTGCCTCAGAGATGGTTGCGAATGAAAACACATTTCTCACATTAAATCACAACGTGTGTTACGTAACACATACACGTTAACGTTACTAAACAAGTAACGCCATATAAATCTGTTGTGATTCGCGCCCTGCTTAGCTTGATAAGCGTTCGACCGTAGATATAGAATACAGAATAAGTCTATTGTTTCCCTATTGGCTCTATTGTTTGGCAAAACAAAGCCTGCAGCCTAGTATATATTTTGTCAGCTTTCCATTGGAGGCAATAATATCTAATCATGCACAGGTGTCAGGATGTATTATGGTTATTAAAGCAATACAGTTATTATTGCAAGAACACGACATCTCAAAAATAGTAACCACAACAACGAATGTGAATCATGTCAAAAATGCAACGTCTCGTAATTTTAGTAATAAAAGTAAATCAAACGGCATGGTTATATAAAAACAATCTCCTAAAATTGATAGTAAACTATAATAATTAATACGATAAAATACATTACAATGCAATATATAGATAGATAGCACTTCATCATCAACATCGTCATCACAACCGTAAGACAACGCCCTACAATCATCGCTAACGATCGTTCACATACTCATTAGACGACACTAAAAACCTGACCGCCGTAATTTTAAACGTAGGGGTTGTTCAGCGACAGATTACAGGGGGTTGATAAACGTACATATCGAGCTCATTATTATTATTCATCAGTAGCCACAAACTACAGGCCTCTACCATTGATGTGTTAATTAACTTATGATGACGAGTGTTCAATTAAGCAGTCTACCAGGGGGGAGTACACATCCCACTACCGACTTTACGCTTGTACATGTACACCTACGTATCTCGGTCGTATACGCATTTATTACAATTTCAACTGTATCAATAAATCCTGTTCTTAATCGATTTCCTATATTGCGGCGGCACGTTATTTTGAGATATCTTATCACAGAAGTATGGTGCTTGATGTACATGGCCGTGGACAGGCCATGACGGACCGATGTCAGCCTAGCATCAACCACATTCCTACTGAAACCGCTGCAAAGGATAGTCTAATACTCGTCTATTCGACTCTCTTTAGACGAATCACAACCAAGTATTAATATTAACCGATGAAAAGCCTCAGATTGGACCCCCGGGTACATCACGAAGGTCATATAAAGAGCGCTAGCTACAAAAGGGGGAAAATATCTGTTTTGTATTCAGCAAGCGCGACGAAAAGGGACGCGCGGTTACAATGACAATACACCAACCGCAGCACTTCGATATTAAAGTTAGCCAGCGCTATCGACTTTTAATTTTATATTAGGCGATACATACATGGACGCTAGACACAACCTCTGCCATAAGAGAAGGTGATCTTCTCCGTCACTGGTCCCTTGATCGCACCAATGATCCTGATATCAAAACCCACCCCGGAAATTGTAGAAAACGCACAGCGTCAAAACGCAAGCTGTATATAAACGTGTGCAATCGCACGCGATATTATCATCATTACACTCGCTCGCATATCGAAAAAAAAAACACATCTCACAAGGCACGTCCAATTAAACAAAAACTCAAAGTATGCACCCTCACTCAGCAACTTGCCCCACTTTGCAACTACATCCCCAAGGTGATCTGTTCATATTATATTAATCACCGAAATGGATACATTCATTGCGTTCTTTGGACAGCGTGGATTCTGCAAGATTCGTTTTAGTTATTAATTAATTACATCGTATATATACTGCAAGCATAAGCCCTGAAACAGATCTAGACGGCTGCGCACGATGAGTGAGCGCGTTTTTGAAATCGTCGCCGTCTACGTCCGTAGCGTCGTTAATATAAAATTGTATATATTCAGACATACTTTCCACGCGTCATCGTCGTCGTGGCGTAACTCATCGTCGGTAGCCCTTCTGTCTGTTCATGTTGGTCAACATCAAACTGATATAGGACGTGAGCAGGTCGTCCATCTTGTAGCCCTGAAACATCGATCGTAACGTTACACGTAACATGTTATATGTGTTGTGTTATTCGGAGAACAGGGTAAAGCTAGCAGCACACTTCACCATTTTCGTTGCTCGTACAGGCAATTTTCGTGGTCGCCACAAAAATGGCCAAGTGTGCGGGGGCCGGCAACGACCACTCACCACGGAAATTTAGTGGTGACCACGAGTTGCCGAAAATCAAACCGGTTTGATTTCTCACCACGAAAATTGCTCGTGGTGGCAACTTGTGGTGAAGTGTGCTGTGACGCGGCAACGGCCACAAAAATTGCCGACCACGAAAATTGCCTGTACGAGCAACGAAAATGGTGAAGTGTGCTGCTAGCTTAACATGTTATTAAACGTAATGATAACATAAGATGAAATATCAATCGTAACATTAAATGCGATAGCCATCACTGAGGCAGGAAGGATCAACAATTAACTGACAAGATGCAGCAACGACTCTCAACATTCATAGGGTATATATAGCAGCAAATGGTACCAATTGAATTCCCAGATATACCACTGTAACATAGCACCCAGAACCCCACGGGTTGCTGGGCGTTCACCATGTTAGGGCCGTAGCCTCTGGGGGGGGCAAGGGGGGCAGCTGCCCCCCTAATTTTGGAGCAAAATGAACAAATAAGTTTAGCTAATAATCGTAAATAACCCTAACGTGATTTTTTCGGTCACTTATCTGTGAAAGCCATGTCTCAGAACCACCGCCTACCACACTATGGACGTCGATCAAGAACTGCTCATCGTTACACTGTTGAGTCATGAAATTTTGCCCCCTTTAGGAATTTACTCCCCCTGCGGCCCTGATAGAGTCGAGAGGAGAGCGGCACGGCTTACCAGCGAGGTTTCACACAGCAGTTTGCTGCCGCGAACCAGGTTCCCGATCGTCATGTGGAAGTACGTGTTGCCACTACTCCAGTTGGAGATCTTCGTGAACGGATGCATCGCGAGAATTTGCTGCAAAAAAAAAACCCCAAATCATTCACGGTACGGACCAAAGTAAGACAATAGATTGCAGACACGCGTCTCCACGTAAATTAACGTGTTAATGTACATATGCAGATTTGCTAATGATGGTAGTTCTAATCGATGTAATGGTGATGGCGGTAATTACCTTAGTTTCGGGGTTAATGAGGTTGACCCCATGCTTGTTAATTGCGATGAGCAGGACTTCCGGATAGTTTGGCTCGGTCGTTTGCTGAAGCAAGAGTGACACGAATGTTTAATACGTTAATATACTCATTATAATTACTGAATAATAAGGACTGACTCTCAACACTACGACGCACGTGTACACACGCACCATCGTCTGGTAGTAATACCACAAACCTACATAATATATAATATATAACACATAATATATAAACCTACATAATATATTGAACAAGTGCATAATGTAATCCCATAATACATACTTATATGCATACTATATATATATATATATATACACACTTCTATTATACTTCATATTTATTCATAGTAATACATAAGTAATTCATAGTAATTCACTCAACGACTGTCAGTAACACGTTAAATGTTAACTAGAAAGTACTGAGCGGCGACAACACAAATCCAAACAATACAAGCGGATCCGATAACGACAACAAAGGCGTCGTGACAGACGCGCGCGCCGCCGGACGACTCTCCTCGACCTCGACCTTGACCGCATATCTTGACCTCGAAGAACGCTGACCCGAAGGTCGTTAACGTAATACGACAGACGCGCGCCGCGGCAGACGACCGTGACCGCGTACCTTGACCTCGAAGAACGCTGACCCGAAGGTCGGCCATCTGAAGATGATCTTGAGGAAGGCGATCTTGGCATCCTGCACAGAGAGGGCGCCACTCTTGTTGTAGCTGACGACGATGCTCTTCTTCCAGTCGTCGTGCGTCTGAGCGCGAAGCAGGTTCGCCGGAACCAGCTCCCGCAGCATCGAGCTGCGGCAGGAGAAACGTCAAATTTACGTAACAGAGGAAATTTACGCGAGAATTAAGTCACACGAGATGACGTATAGTCGCCGATTCTCGCGACGATGCCGACGTATTAGGCCGATTAACATAATCTAATTAATAAAAATTAACGTGAACAAATTAGACCCAATTATTAAAAAAGTATTTATTATATTATTTATTAATTATTTATTATACACAAGCTTAGTATAGAGCATCCCATAGCTTAGGCCTCTCACAATGTCTAAATTTGGCCCTGCCAGCAACAGTCTGTGATAAATTACGCTATATACGCCCTCATATGGCCCCTCATTTTTGTGAAAAACTCGAGAAAAAAAAAATCGTTTGTAATATTAGAGTACATCGAGATTAAATATTTAGTTTCATTTTAACGTGCACTTGTGTTTTACGAGTCCGCCCGACCACCAGGGGACAGACGCACATGCGCATGATAATGCGGTTACTAACGGTGCGGGAACTTACGGAATGTTCTGGAACGCTCGCTTGTCGTCGCCGAACTTGACCCTGAATATGAGTGCTGCGAGCGAAGCGGCCTCCTCTTTAGTACAGCTGTGGTAGCCGCGCAACAGCTTGGGCAGCTCCTGCGGATCGAACCAAGCAACGCGGTTACAGATCAAACAAATACGCTAATTAATTCATTAATATTAATTATGGAATTTCTCCACGCTAAAATTTGACTCTGTTCGGCAGTAATTGATTCTCTGATCTTCTGCAACTTAATGTACGCCTACTATGTACTGCATCCATCATCCATCATCCATCCATCCATCCATACTGCATTTATCAGCGCGTAATGCCGACAACTAACGCAAGCAGACAACTAAATCGCAAACCTGGTGGAAGTGGAAGATGATGTCGGCCATCTTGTCTTTCCCGGGAACGGTGTTCGTCCACAGTTTCTTCATGAAGAACACTTGGTACGTGAACTGTGGCGTCACGTCTGCAAGCGCAGCAGTGAACATTCGGTTAACACTGTTGTGTTTACGTTAGACATGAAAGCATGTGTTTCTGTTTACAATGATGTTCGATGTTAAAGGTCACGATCGAGCCTCGTTTTGGCTACGTCATCGCTTGACTCCTGGATGACATTTACGGCACGTAAATGAATATCAACAACCGATTTCAAGTCTTGTTTGTAATGTAACCAGCAGTGATATTGGACAACCTAATACGCGTTTGGCTATAAGGTTATGTACTTATTAACTACACAAGGTGCCAGTTACTCTAGCATTCGTCCACATTGCATAATCAATGGACCTAGTATGCCTTTAAATAATAAAGCATACACTTACTATCTCTGGTCGGGCGCGCTTTCTTAATCCAGTCTGTCAGATGGCGCACAAAGTCGAAAAAGAAGTCTCCCTCTGGTACACTGATCACTGTAAATAGGTGTACACAACAACCCCGTATTACGTACAAGATATATAAAACATGCACGCACGCACGCACGTACGCACGCACGCACGCACGCACGCACGCACGCACGCACACACACACACGCACACACACCGACAAGCATTACGTCGCACATTCGTC
>NW_014579020.1:26715-30178 GCF_000485595.1 Priapulus caudatus
GCACGCACGCACGCACGCACGCACGCACGCACGCACGCACGCACGCACACACACCGACCAGCATTACGTCCCACATTCGTCGCAGATCAACTGCATATATGCTCCGAATTCTGGAATTCTCGCACAGATATATCCCCGATGTTAACGCACACAGCCCCCCCCCCACGCACCTTTGTCGGCGATCTTCACGAACAAGCTGAAGCCTTCCGCAGACTTGAGACCGAGGCGACTCGCGATGTTATTGCAGAAGTCCTTCGCTCGCGTACTCGAATCAACTTCGAATGCCTGCGAGCGCAAAATCGTAGCGTGATCGACCATATGACCGACAAACGTACACACCGTCTATCTAATATATCTAATCAGGAGCGAATAATGACAAATTTTGTCCTTATTTTATCATTTATCATATTTAATTATTTATCATGACAAATTTTGTCATTATTAGCTCCTGATCTAATCTATCTATGTAATCCATCGTAATCCATCATAATAATCCAATCCATCTATGTAAATCTATCACGTCTGATTCATGAACGTACATATCCGCCTGGAGTGATTCACAGGTAGAAATAGACAATCGGTGTTACGACAGAACCATTCTAAAAATTCTACTTAGTACCTGCGTGAAAAACGCATGTAAACTGGCCTAGCTGACGCAGATAAAGTCTATGTCCACCTGACCTGGCTCGTTTAGCTATTTCTGACTAATATATATATATATATATATATATAATATATAATATATATAGGGTTAGGGTTAGGGTTAGGATTAGTCAAAAATAGCTAAACGAGCCAGGTCAAACAAAGGTCAGGGAGACATAGACCCTACGAGCCTAGCTGACGGACCTAGCAGCTATATCCAAGGCGGGGGTGGGGGGGGGTGATTATTTTGTTCAGACGGATAGTTCAGTTGTCCCTTACAAGCACAAATCACAACAGCATCCAAGTATGAGAATCATTTGCACATTGAAATTATTATCACCGTGGTTACCGTACCTCGTCGGTGTCGTCTGGGAAGTAGACCTTGTGGAATATCTGTGTCGTCTTGTGCTGTATGGCCTCCACTTCAACCTGATGAGGCGGGAACTTCCGCTGCCCATTCCTAATTCAATTCAATTCAATACTTTATTCACGCTTATCAATTACATTTTGGAGGTAACATATTAGTTAGACCATAGATATATACAACACATGTGTTGTATATATCTATGGTTAGACAAATTAATAGACAATGCAATCCTAAACGGCACATTAGAACACATCTCACCGATCGGGTTGCTCCGCTGCCATCTTCATGCGACGATCTTATTAGTCATTACACAAATAAACGCTAAGGCTAACCACGATACTGTCCCTGTTTACGCTAAACATGTTTCTGTTTACAATGATGTTTGATGGCAAAGGTCACGAGCCTCGTTCTGGGCTCCATAATATGGCGATCTCCAAATAAACATGTTGCTGTAATACCGGGGATATAATTCGATCCTTTAGTTCAATCTGGATTGCACTAGCCGTACGTAAGTGAACGACTTTAATAAAACAACAAATATAACAGATAGTGTGATCATCTCGCACACACATACAAGGCTAAATCCAACAACGAGGCGATACAAGGACGTGTGCATGTGTATGGTTCCCCACGTACATACTCTCCCTTAACAATCAACTCTCGACATACGACACGAAACATACTCATTTATCATAACATACTTATAAATACCCGCCTGCCACCCGCCCCCTGGACTCAAGCCCTCGACCCTCAGTGCTCCGTCTCCAAGATGGCTGACAATGACTGTCGGCATGTACGTGACCGACTATTGCAGTCCATCGTGATCGGGTGGTGGCACATGCATAGGAATGCACGCCTCCACTATGCCCAACCCTCCCCGTGCTCAAAGATGGCCGCCCATACCACCCCGTGCCCCGTGCCCAGACTACAAAGTTGGCCGCCACACACTATCCCCTACCTCCCCCACCCTCCTGTTACCACCGGCCTACCCTCTGCCCGTGCCCAAACATGGCCACCGTTGGTGCTCCGCTCCCCTTGCCAAACATGGCCGGGCCCGCCGGCCCCGTACGTACCGGTGTGCTGGTGCAGGCGGCTCAGGCAGTCCCATGGCGGGATCGGGTGGTGGCGCGTGCGCAGGAACGCTTCACTGACCCACCCTTCCAGTGCCAAACATGGCACCGCGCGTCCCGGCTCCCCTTGCGCCAAAACATGGCCGCCGCGGCCGCCCCGTGACGTACCGGATGGTTGCGGTGCAGGCGGCTCAGCAGTCCATGGCGATCGGGTTGATGGCGCGCTTGCGCAGGAACGGCCTTTCATAGCCCCACCCTCCCAGTGCCAAAACATGGCACCGCGCGTCCCGCTCCCTTGCCAAATACATTGGCCGCCGACCCCGTAGTACCGCGATGGTGCGGTGCGCAGGCGGTCTAGGCCAGTCCCTGGCGATCGGATGAGGTTGGCGCTCGGTGACGCAGGAACGGCCTTCGGCCTCCTGAGCAGGTTGGCGCTGCAGGCGAAGCAGCCCGTCATCAGCCACATCAGCTCCCAGCCACGCTCCTCGCTCACGCGGTTACGATTCTCCGTCAGCTGCTTCATCACCTGGCAGTAGATCTCGTCGCGAAGCACGTCCTGCAAGCAGACGATCGTTGTCATGGCAACGCGGCAAACGCGGAGAGAGGGAGGATGATCGTGTGTTCCGAGCGGCAAAATTGAATTTCGAGTGATTAAAATTGAGTCGCCTCTGCATTCTGTACACCAATTTAGAGTATTCTAATTCTGTATTACAATGCAGAGTTTTCTCACAGCCATAATTGTATATGTAGTTGTGTGATGATATAATATATATATATATATAAAGAGGGAGAGGCAAGCAGGAGAGAAGACGTGACAGACAGAGAGGTGAAACGGAAAGCAGACAGAGAGCGGAGATTCGAGAGAGAGGGGGGAGACGGATAAGAGAAGCTAGAGCAAGTGAAAGAAGTGTGAGCCGAGATGAGAGAAGAGACAGAGCGCAAGTTGAAGAGAGAATAGCAGAGAGAGAGAGGAGAGAGAGACAGGAGAGCAGAGAGATAGAGACAGGAGAAAGGAGAGAAGAGAGAGAAAGAAACAAGACAATGACTTGCTACGCACGTATTTCAGCGGTCCTCCAAGATGGTGTCGTGAGCTCGTTTCCGTGCGACTGCGCCGCGACGGATGGGTCGCCCATGTACTGAGCACCGGCAAGCGAAGCCATGGCAACGCCTCCGTGGACTCAGGGGGTCTCCTTTTGGTAGCAGCATGTCTTCAGCAGCGGCTTGCCGTCAGGGGGTCTTTCGCTGTGCTCTTCCACAGAACCTCTCGCTCGCCGCTTCGCCGGACGCCGCGGGGAGTACGGCGTCAGGGACTTGTGGGCATCGTGTGCTGCGGGTAGGTGCGTCCTGCGCGGAGGGGGGACCGAGTCGGGGGGACGTCGAGCGA
>NW_014579020.1:30478-31615 GCF_000485595.1 Priapulus caudatus
GATAACGAGATAACGAGATACACGTCGTTACGTCGCCGCAGAGGAGCGAGACGAGTACACGGCAGGGGCAGCAGTGATAGTCATAGTGCTAGGGTTAACGGTAAAGTCGCGTTTAAGAGTTAAGGTTGGGGTTAGGGTCAGGTTTATGATAAGGGTTAGGAGTTGTGTTTACCATCTCTCCCGCTACGAGCCAAAGCACAAGATACCTACGCTAATTTAATTTACTTAGACTATAAACTTGTTACGTATAAAAAGTTGTAGTACAAAATCTACGAATGTTGCCTCAACACCGCACGCGCACGGATCGCACTCAGCAATCGACCCCTCGCGACGCGTTGCCGTGGCGACGATACGTACGACAATCTCGGCGGGTGGCATCGTGAGCACAGGCAGGATGTAGGTGACGTCTGCCGGGAAGTTTCCCTTCTGCTTTGTGCGCACGCACAGCCCGTACAGCCATCCCGTGTTGTCCTCGCACATGGGCTCGTCCAGAACGACGAGGTCTCCCTTCTGGAAGGTGAGGAAGCTCACGCCCTCCTCGTTGCCTGCGAGAGAGGCACGAGAGAGGAAGGTTAATAACGAGTGTGCTTCAGTAAACCCGCGGTCCGTCTTTTTCCCAGCTTGATGTTAGCGATGAGAGAGTGATTTGTGAAGCGCGAATCGTGTCGCGGGTGCCAGGATTTGCTGTTGGGGGTTTTGTTTGCCATCGTGTCGTATTCGCATTGCATTGTTATAATGCTGAAACGGATTTGAAATATCGAAGTGGAACATCGAGTCCTGCCCAGACATTTATGTGTGCCCACCAACACAGTCGAACACAAAGTCGTATTGACTGTATCTACAACTAACTTGTCTTATATATTGACATATTATACATTGATGTATAATGACGTACATGACGATATATGTATTACATATTGACATATTGACGTATTTATATGACATTTTATTGTTTATTAACTTACATGTTAACTTATATATCTAAAACTATTGTTGATGTCGTTGTTGAATAGTACTGTAAATTGCTGTTATTCTGCTGTGTCACCACTGCGCTTGTCTGTGACCTTGGGCTCACCTTCATTGGGGGTGTAGTCGCTCTGGGCGACGACGTATCACATGTAACCTCACTGTATGTTC
>NW_014579020.1:33388-34695 GCF_000485595.1 Priapulus caudatus
CACACACTGACCTGTACAGGTAACCACACACACTCACCTATACAGGTAAGCAGACACTCACATGTACAGACAAGCACACACTGACCTGTACAGGTAACCACACACACTCACCTATACAGGTAAGCAGACACTCACATGTACAGACAAGCACACACTGACCTGTACAGGTAACCACACACACTCACCTATACAGGTAAGCAGACACTCACATGTACAGACAAGCACACACTGACCTGTACAGGTAACCACACACACTCACCTGTTGGACGAGACGGCCGTTATCTCCGGGAAGCTGAGCTCCAGCAACACCTGCTCCTGGTCGTCGACGATGTAGACGCCCGTCCAGTTGACGGCGATGATGACGTCGTTCTTCGGCAGGTTCGGTCCAGAGAACTTGTACGCCTCGTAGAATCGCGAGAACAGCAGCGGCCACTTGTACTTGGCGTAGTTGACGATGTCCTCCTTGACCTTAAGCGGTGGCACCTTCTCCGTCGCCATGTAGCTCTGCCGTGATGCGAGTGAGAGAGAGAGAGAGAGAGAGAGAGGACACGAGTGAGTGAGCGAAACGCACGCATAATAAAGTCGATCGTAAAATAAAAAAGTAAAAAAAGTAAATCGGTCGTTCATTCGACCGTATTTCAAATGACAAACGAAAATTGACAGAATAAATATAAGCATGCAAGTGATGGTGGGGGTGGGCAACCATAAGACAAGGGTCCTATGATACTTTTTTGAAGTCAGAGAATACGAGCGAAATAATCTAGAGGCAGGAAAAGGCAACCCCAATGTCTCTACCGCAATATTCAGCGCCAAGCCAGTGCGCCGATACCTATTTAAAGCTGAGAAGACAAGACAAACTAAATAATATAGGAGGGGGAACAGGAGGCCACGACCCTGCACCATGACTCTCGCGCCATGCCACGCACTGATACCTTTCTGAAGGCTGGGAAAAGGAAGACAAGCTAAATAATCTAGGAGAGAAAGCAGGAGGCCACGGTCCTGCACTGCGACAATACTTTTCTGAAGAATAAGAAGAGGAAGACAAGCTAAATAATCAAGGAGAGAAAGCAGGAGGCCACGGTCCTGCACTGCGACAATACTTTTCTGAAGAATAAGAAGAGGAAGACAAGCTAAATAATCAAGGAGAGAAAGCAGGAGGCCACGGTCCTGCACTGCGACAATACTTTTCTGAAGAATAAGAAGAGGAAGACAAGCTAAATAATCAAGGAGAGAAAGCAGGAGGCCACGGTCCTGCACTGCGACAATACTTTTCTGAAGAATAAGAAGAGGAAGACAAGCTAAATAAT
>NW_014579020.1:34705-40304 GCF_000485595.1 Priapulus caudatus
AGGGTAACTAAGCTTGGTAACAAGGGTAACCAAGCTTGGTAACAAGGGTAACTAAGCTTGGTAACAAGGGTAACTAAGCTTGGTAACAAGGGTAACTAAGCTTAGTAACAAGGGTAACTAAGCTTGGTAACAAGGGTAACTAAGCTTGGTAACAAGGGTAACAAAGCTTGCCTGCAGCTCCAGCCAGCTCGGCGGCTGGTTGCGCGTCCCGTTCTGGAAGGTGCGCTTCAGCCGCTGGTCGCAGTACGGCGCATACCCGGGAGGTCCCTCACGGATGAAGTTACGAAGATACTTCACGTAGTTCAACTGCAACGCAATTTACAATGATCGATGATCGTTAAATATGATGGAAAGAAAAGTCAAGAGCTATTAATAAAGTAGTGCAATATAGCGTAAATACGTGACGAATAAACGTAAAGGTAAGGATGACATCAAGAACTAATAATATCGTAATAACAAAGTAGCTTAATAATGAAGGTATGATTAGCTCTTGATTGAGTGTCATAAACAAATCAGATGCAATGAAAAAACGTGAAGGTAAGGATGACATCAACAGCTAATAATACATGTACTCGTACTACAAGCTCTTGACAATATGCATACATGTAAGTACAGTTTGTAGTGTCTTGCATTACCGTGTATTTTTAAGTTGTTTTTACGTGTAAATTTGAACGTCGAATTTTTTATCGACAACACACATACGGCCAAAATTGTGTATAATAAATAAGTGTCACTCGAGGGAAACGCTAACAAAACAAACGCTAACAAAGCAAACGCCCCTTTATAGACAAAACGGTTATAGAAAACTGTAACGTTGTGGATGACTCACGCGTTCGGATGGAGCGAAGCAGCCGACGCATAGAGACAGCAGGATCCAGCCTCGAGCGTAGCTGCTCTGTGACGGATTCTGGGTCAGCTGCTTACAGATCATGCAGTAGATCTCGTCCCTGCAACACACACATACACGCAAAATCAGTCTCAATAAAAACCACCTTCTGGGTCAGCTGCATGACCACCTTCTGGATCATGCAGTAGATCTCGTCCCTGCAGCACACACATACACGCAAAATCAGCCTCAATGAAAACCACCTTTACTGCTCACCCAACCCCACTGTGTATACTTCCGTTAGTGCATGCATTGCCAGACGAAACAATCATATATTTATACAATAATCTACGACAAGATTCCCGATAATACAACACAGAAAAAAAATATATAACATGCGATTGTACACCATGTATACATTCCATCAGAAGTCAGTAAAACATCATTCTGTGTTTATTCACTCCCAGTCCCAGTCACATGTACGCGATCATTGCTCAAATATGTACTTAAATTGATTACGTCACGAAAGATTTTCTATTGGTAAATAATTTGTAAAATAAAATTAAATGTAAAAAAAAAAAAACTTTTTTACATTAAAAGTACAGAACTAACGGCACTTGAAACGTATCCGTCAAATTCTTACCTGATGAAGATGTTTCTCACTAGTTAAAAATAAAAATAAAAACCTGGACGATTTGATATTATTTTCTGACATTAATTGCTTGCTATACTGGGCTATGTATGATGTCACCGAGTGTATGTTTCACATCGGAACAGTAATAGTAAAACAGGAAGTAATAATGCAGCAAATTTAACCAATAAAAAGGAACAGAAATTACTTATATTTTTAGTTTTACTATTTATCTGGTGACGAATTCACTTTAATGAATAGCCTGCGCACAGATACTGTAGTAAGATGAAAACAAATGGGAAGACAAAAAAGTAACACAAGAAATAGTTTATAGAGCGGAAAATATATGAAGAAGGAGAGAGGAACAACAAGAAAGAATAAAAAGAAGAAGAGAAAGAAAAAAGACAGAAGCATGAGAAGAAGAAGAAGTAACAGAACAAGAACAGAAGAAAACAAAAAAGAAAAAAAAAGCAGACAATAAAAAAACTACCCCCATAAACAAAAAAAAACTCTCGCCACCCTCGCCACTTGTCCCCGCGCTTCACCCCACCGCCAACCGGGTGGGCAGGCCACGACGAGACACCGCAGTCTCAGGCCCGCAGGATGCCGTTGCCACAGATGATGAAGTGTAGCTTCTCAGGTTCGATTGTCGGCCCGGTCCTCGAGGCCAAGTAGTCGCTGCTGTACTCTCCGCCTCCACTGCCGTCCCGCTCGAGGCCCTCTGCGTCATGCAGCCGTCGATCTTAGACTACGCTTAGCGGAGAGTCGAGGGCGAGACGAGGCTTCTTACGATGCCTGCGGCGGCTTGTGCCGATGGTTGAAGTTCTCATCTGTGCGGAAGACAGCAGGGCGCCTACGCGTTAGAGTAGAGGGATGCATAAGTTAGATAGAGGGCCGCCACGAGTTGAAGACAGGCTTCCTTACGAAATGCTGCGGCGGCTGTGCGCGATGTCTGAAGTTCTCCTGCGTGGAGACAGAGGGCGCCACGCCGTTAGATAGAGGGCGCCAACGTGTTAGACAGAGTAACACTTACATTCACGGCGGGTCTACTAACACTGTGCGCTAGCGACACCCTACGTTCAAAATGGTGCGTCGACCGGGGGGCATAAACAGCCACTAGACCGACAACCTACCTCCACAGATCGCCTAGTCACACAGCACCTGTAACTTTCTACTCTGCCCCTTGCCCCGCGCACCACTGCGCAGCTCACCACTACCAGGGGCGTGACAGGATATTTACCAGGGGGGGTCCTAACCATTCAACCCAAACTTGCCGAGCACAAAGGGGGGCGTCTGGAGAAAAATTTTTGAAATTAGACCCTTTATATGCGTTCTGAATGTGAGCCAGAGGGTCCGGACCCCCTGGACCGCCCCCGGCCCTGTGACACCGCCCCCTGGACACCGCCCCTAGTGCCGCGTGCATTCACCACTACACTCGCACACCACAAGACCAGTATCCCCCGCCGCCCGCGCTTACTCACGATCACTCTCGTAACTCGTCGAATGGCGTTCTGGAACTCGCGACGGTTTTCCGCGCGCCGTCAGCCGTCGAGAGATCTTTCGTCATGACGGGCGTGTTGTCGGCAGCTGCCCAAGCGAGCTCGGCGCGCTTCGGCTCGGGAAATTCGCCCATTGAAGCGCAGATCACTCTTCCCAGATGACGAGCGACGCGGCGTGTCGCGCAGTCGTTACGCAGCGGCAGCAAGCGGCGGCCTTCCAGCAGACGCTTCAGCGTACGAGTGGCGACCGCGTTTGGCCTGGCGCGAAACAACGGCGGGAGCGGCCATGTTGTTTTATAGTGATGGAGCGCCATGTTGGTAATATTTATACGGTAAATAGGTGCTTTTCAGCAGACAGCTTCACGTACGAGTGGCGAACACGGTTGCCCTGCAGCGAAACACACAGCAGAGGGCGGCCATGTGTTTTAATAGTATGGAGCGGCCATGTTTGGAAATATTTATACGGTAAATAGGTGCCTTTAAGGAGACGCTTCCACGGTAGCGATGTGCCGACGCGTTGCGGTACGCGAAATAATAAGGAGCGGACATGTTGACGTTTTATAATGTCCGATATGACGTTATATTCACGAACGAATTTACAAAACACTTCGCAGATAACATCAATAACTCCTCTTCCACTCTCTCTCCTCTCCTCTCTCTCACGCAACTCTCTCGCTCTCTTCTCTCCTCTACTCTCTCTCTGCTTTCTTGGAGCTTTCTCTCTACTCTCTCTCTCTCTCTCTCTCGTTCCCATCTCTCTCCTCTCACAGTCTCTCTCTCTTTCCTTGCTTTCTCTCTCTAGTCTCGTCCTCTCTCTCTGCTCTACTCTCGTCCTCTTCCCTCTCTCGCCCTCTCTCCTCACGGCTCTCTTCGTCTCTCTCTCATCATCTCTCTCTCTCTCTCCTCTCTTCTCCACCTTCCCGCACTCACTCTCTCTCTCTCCTCCGCCCCTCTCTCTCTCTCTCCTCCCGTCCCCTCTCTCTCTCTTCCTCTCCCCTCTCTCTTTCTCATATATAACCTTGAAAGTATGGTGGTCGCGGAACTGACAAACTTGTAGTCGCTGATGTCTTCCTCGTCGTTGATAATCGTTCCAGCCTCCACGCCGCGAAGATCTGCCGTGTCCTCCTCCCTGCAGCGCCAGCGTTCCTAGACTCCTCCAGGTCCCTGGCCAATCAATCCGATCAATCAGAATCAATTGTCAACGGGGATTCGATGCGATCAATCAATCACCCAACGCATCGTCGACCTACGACCCGTGTTAGCACATGTCAGCCCCGCTGTCCGCAACTTCCCGTGCTAGCCAACTGTCGTGACTAACCTATCAGCTTAACTCTAACGCCAAGAGAATGCAACACTTTTCTGAAGGCAAACTGTAGTGAGGATGTCTGAAATCTGTAGTCTGAGGGTCATGCAGTGACCTGAGTATGCTAGGGCCGGGGGTTCGGGACATGCACCCCCCGGGAATTTTTTGATTCCGAGATGCAATTTCCCGCATTCTGGGACCCCAAAATGACAATAAGTTCTACATCTGATATTTTGGCTGGCTTAAATTACATGTTGTTATTTTCAAAATCAATGTTTATATCAATGTAAGCACTGAAACAAAACACTTGAATATGAATAAAAATTAATTTTTTTTCGAATTGTAATAATAATACTGCGTAGTTGTATGGCAATAACTGGTAGAAAAAATTCGTATAAAATACGGATAAATCGTAGTGGTTGGCATCTCTGCTAAACGCCTAAACCCACTCCCTTATTACGCCACCACTACTCACCTCCCGAATGCGGTGTTGCGTGAGACGGGTACGGGCGGTCATGTGCCGTCTCCGTCTGCAGTCACGGGCTCCGAAGATGTCATCGATCATCTGCGCATCGCGTCGATGCGGCTCGTTCTTGCGACGATCGACGGCGGCGATCTCTGCGCGCTCGCCGCCGCTGCATGGGCGCTTCCGCACCTCGTCCTCGTGTCTGCCTCCTTCAACCAACTGGCTCCCAGCCTCGCCTGCAGTACATAGCATTAATGTACATAGATACATAGCATACATGTACGTGATCACACACATAGCAAGCTGATGCAGTCTCCATCGCTGCAGTTCCTCCTCCTTCAACCCACTGCTCCAGCCTTGCTAACAGAATACAATACATGTAAATGTAACATAGATACATACATACTATTACGGATCATACACTACACATAGCAAGCTTATGCAGCTCATCCTCAGTTCTCGACCTCCTTCAACCACTGCTCCAGCCTGCCATACAGATAGCATCACGATGTAAATGTACATAGATACATAATACATGTACTGTAATCACACACATAGCAAGCCTTTATGCAACCTCATCTCTCGTTCTCACTCCTCACCACTGCTCCCAGCCACACATACATACATACAGGTACACAAGATACATACATACATGTACGCTGATCACATACAATAGCAAGCTTAATGCACCTCGTCCTCGTTACTCACTCCGTTCAACCCACTGCTTACCAGCCACACCATACATACAATACATGTACATGTACATAAACTTGTACATATGAGGCTACATACATGTACATGTAACTTAGCTACATACATGTACATGTACAGTAGATACAATACATGTAGAATAAATACCATGTACATGTAGATA
>NW_014579020.1:41509-46006 GCF_000485595.1 Priapulus caudatus
CTCCTCTCTACCTCCTCGTGGGGGAACCTACCTGGTGTCTCCTCTCGGCCTCTTCGCGCGCCTTCTTTCCAGACATCTGTTTCCGCAGCATCGTCTCATCCTCTGCTCTCAGTCTCTCTGCCTCCATCAAGCGGATGTGCTGAAGGGAGCAAACACACGAGATCTCGTGAGATCACACGACGGCGGTGGCTTCGCGGCTAATCACACGAGATCTCGCGAGATCTCACGATCGCGCTGCTTCACGGTTAATCTCACGAGATCTCGCGAGATCTCACGATCGTGTTGGCTACACGGCTAATCTCACGAGATCTCGCAAGATCTCACACTCGCCCGATCGCGATCTAAATTTGCTGGGCCTTGCGAGATTTCGTGCAGGGTATGCAGAAACACAGACACACGAGTTCATAGCTTGATAATAAACTCACGAGATATAACGCGATCCAACGCTCGTCCTATTACAGCCTTGCAGAAATCTCACGAGATTTCACGAGATCCAATGCTCATCCAATCACAGCTTCACAGCAATCTCACGAGATTTCACGAGATCCAATGCTCATCCAATCACAGCTTCACACAGCAATCTCACGAGATATAACGCGATCCAACGCTCGTCCAATTACAGCCTTGCAGAAATCTCACGAGACGTCACGAGATTCAACGCGTATCCGATCACAGTGTCACAGCAATCTCACGAGATTTCACGAGATGCAACGCTCGTCCGACCATCGCAGCCTCAGAGTTGATCGTGCGACCTATTTCGCACGCCGCGCTCTCACGCTCTCTCTCTCTTCGCTCACAACGCTCTGCGTTTCCACGCGCGATACACCAAACAACCTGTGGCGAGCCATGCTCCCAAACCGGCTCCTAGTCAGCTAGCAGGTGCAGGCACGGAGTTGTGTTTAGCTAACGAATCTTATTTGCGCTAAAACCAATACACCGAAACAGAACAACGCATATAAAGCCTCTCAAACCAACCAGCTGAAGAATATCCTTCGACCACGTCCACCGTACGTGCGATCACTGCTTCGACCCTACGTTCCTACTACAAGCTTCCTTTCTACTTCTCCGTGGAAGACACTGTCGCCGTCTCTCTCTCTCTCTCCCTCTCTCTCTCTCTCTCTCAAGTCAGTAAAACATCATTCTGTGTTTATTCACTCCCAGTCCCAGTCACATGTACGCGATCATTGCTCAAATATGTACTTAAATTGACTACGTCACGAATTTTCTATGGTAAAATTTGTAAAAAAAGTTTACATTAAAAGTAAGAACTAACGGGACTAAACGTATCATCAAATTCTTACCTGATAAGATTGTTTCTCAACTAGTTAAAAATCCTAAAAACCTGAACGATTTGATATTATGTTGCTGACATTATTTGCTTGCTATATGGGCTATGTATGTGTCACGAGTGTATGTTCACATCGAACAATATAGTAAAACAGGAAGTATAATGCAGCAATTTAACCATAAAAAGTTAACAGAATTACTTGTATTTTTAGTTTTACTATTTACAGTGACGTAATCACTTTAATGAATAGTGCGCATGATACTGTAGTAAGTGAAGACAATGGAAGACAAAAAAGTAACGCAAGAATTATTATAACAAAATATAGAAGAGGAGGAGGAACAACAAGAAGAATAAAAAGGAGAAGAAGAAGAAAAAGAAACAGAAGCATGAGAAGAAGAAGAAGTAACAGAAACAGAATCAGAAGAAAACAAAAAAGAAAAAACAAAAAAGCAGACACAAGAAAAAAACTACCCCCCCCCCAAAAAAAAACACCAACTCTCCCACCCCCGCCACTCCCCGTGCTTCACCCCACCGCCACCGGGTGGCGCCACTCACCGCAGCTCCGGCCGCAGGATGCCGTTGCCGATGATGAAGTGTAGCTTCTCCAGGTTCGACGTCGGCCGGTCCTCGAGGCCCAAGTAATCGCTGCTGTACTCGCCGCCTCCACTGCCGTCCTCGAGGCCTCGCGTCACCTCAGCCGTGATCTTAGACTTACGCTTCAGCGTGAGCGAGACGAGCTTCTTACGAATGCTGCGCGGCTTGTGCGCGATGTTGAAGTTCTCCTGCGCTGCTCGGGAAGACAGAGGGCGCCACGCGTTAGATAGAGGGCTGCACAAGTTAGATAGAGGGCGCCACGAGTTAGACAGCTTCTTACGAATGCTGCGCGGCTTGTGCGCGATGTTGTAGTTCTCGCATGGCGTGGAGACAAGAGGCGCCACGGCATTAGATAGAGGGCCTGGCACAAGTTAAGATAGAAGGGCGCCACGAGTTAGGACAGGCTTCTTACGAATGCTGCGTGGGCTTGTGCGCGATTTGTAGTTCTCATCTGCGGGCAGAGCAGATGGGCGCGCCGCGTTTAGATAGAGGGCGCGCCAGCGTGTTAGATCAGAGTAATCACTTACATTGCACAGTCATAGGTCTAGCTAACAGCTGTGCGCTAGCGACACCTATCGTTCATGGCGGCGTCGGACGCGGCACGCACACTGGCGACACCTACCTCCACCCGCACGCGCCTGCGCACTTTCTACTTCTGCACCCTGTGCCCCGCGCCTGGAGGGTAAGCGATGCGCACGGCATCACGCAGCTACCGACACCGGTGGCCCCCCCACCCTCCCCACCCACAAACACACAGCTACCTCTGTGCCCGGGCACGATCAGCCACGTACCGGGCCCACCTGGTGCCGGCCTGGTTGCCGCACTCCGGCCCCCTGTGCCCGGCGCACTCACCACTACGCCTCACCCACCCAACCCAACTGGTGGCCACCTCACAAACACCACCCAACATAACCGCATGTGCTCGCGGCACACAACTCACCACACGGCCGCCCCTCACGTGCACCCACTGCCGCCGCGCTGTGGCCGTGCGGGCACCAGTCACCACTACGCGCCACCTGTGGGCCCCTCCCCGCCCTGTGGGCCTGCGCATTCACCAACTTAGCTGGCGCACACAAGGCAGACGCAGTGAATCGCCGCTCCGCGGCAGGCGCCCACCTCACAAACCACACCACACAACCCACCCACAACACCACCACGATCACCCACACACACACCAACCCACACAACACACCCAGTACTCACACACTTCGTACTCAGTCGATGGCGTTCTGAAACTGTGACGCGCGCGACGTTCCCGCACAACACACACTAGTGCGACGTGCAGCGTCGAGTAGATCTTCGTGCATGACGGGCGTGTTGTCGGCGCTGGCCACGTCACGAGCTCGCAACCGCTTCGCTCGGGAGGTCCGCCGCCATGAAGCGCATAGCAAATCATCCATCTAACACCACAGCCACACGCACATGCACACACAGCAGGCCGCACCGCGGCGATGTCGCGCGTCGTTACCACCACGCAGACGGGCACAGCCCCAGAGGCCGAGCCGCCCCTATTGCAGCACACCCTTCACGACGTGCCGACGCGATTGTGCCCGGTGCGCGAGAAGACAGAAAGGACA
Source organism: Priapulus caudatus (assembly GCF_000485595.1). Taxonomy (NCBI): domain Eukaryota; kingdom Metazoa; phylum Priapulida; class Priapulimorpha; order Priapulimorphida; family Priapulidae; genus Priapulus; species Priapulus caudatus. The sequence continues at coordinate 44,969 of NW_014579020.1, forward strand.
GCCAGGACGGGCGCCATGTTTTGTTTTAGTAGTATGCGAGCGGCATGTTGTGTAATATTTATACGCGTAAATAAGGGCGGCCTTCAGCATGAACGCTTCACGTACGCACGTCTGGTACGGCGACGCGTTGCCTCAAGCAGGGGCGGACTAACAAACACGCGGGCGGGCCATGTTGTTTGTATAGTACTGGAGTCGGCATGGGTTGGAAATATTTATAGCGGTAAAATAGGTGCGGCTTTCAAGGCAGACGCTTAACGTACGAGTGGCGACGCGTTGCCTGCGCAATAACACAACGGCGGGCGCGGGCCATGGTATGTTTTAATAAGTATGGGCGCCGCGGACATGCTTGGACAATATTTATCATGCGGTAAAATAGGTGCCTTCAGCAAGACGCTTCACAGTACGAGCTGCGGAGCGGCGGTTGCCNCCCCCTCCCCGCACCCTCTCCTGCCCCCCCCGTACCTGCACCTACACCCTCCCCGCACCTCCCCCGCACCTGCACCCACCCTGCACCCTCCCCCCCCCCCCCGCTACGAAAACGCGCGATCGTGCAAGTTGTGCATAAAGCAAAGGTCGTGCGACGAGAGGCATGCTACCCATCATCATCATCATCATCATCATCATCATCATCATCATCATCATCATCATCATCATCATCATCATCATCATCATCATCATCACTATCATCATCATCATCATCATCATCATCATCACTATCATCACTACACACATTAACACGACAACACAATACGACACGCTGCAGCAGCAGCAGCAGCAGCAGCAGCAGCAGCAGCAGCAGCATCATCGCATCCATGCATCCGCCTCCTAACAAACGTGGTCTCTCATCGACACTGCGCGTGGGCGATGATGATGATGAGGGCCGATTCCGAGTGACAGTTATGACATGGTCAGGCTAGATATGTGCTCACGCCCATGCACAATGTAGACGGGGGATACTCTTGTCATGGTTGGGGAGGGGGTGTATACGAGTGGTTGGGGGGAGGGTGTTGGGGGAAGGTGGTTGGGGGGAGGGGGTTG
>NW_014579021.1:0-317 GCF_000485595.1 Priapulus caudatus
GCTAGCGTAGTTTGTGACAGTAGGGAGCGCTAGCGTAGTTTGTGACAGTAGGGGCTGCTAGATTAGTTTGTGACAGTAGGGGGTGCTAGCGTAGTTTATGACAGTAGGGGGTGCTAGCAGTACAACCTTGAAGACTTCCTCTCCCAGCTCATCTTACAGGCCTGCAGTGAGTAACGTAGTAGGGGCCGCTAGATTATTTTTGGACAGTAGGGGGCGCTAGCGTTGTTTATGGTAGTAGGGTGCGCTAGCAGTACAGCCTTGAAGACTTCCTCTCCCAGCTCATCTTACAGGCCTGCAGTGAGTAACGTAGTAGGGGC
>NW_014579021.1:706-10607 GCF_000485595.1 Priapulus caudatus
TGTGCAACCTGTACCTCACATTCACACAGGTATCGGCCTCTAATAATAGCAAAAGCGGTTCAGTCTTTTTGTTAACAGTCAACAAATCAATGTTTAACCCTCCTCTTGAGGGTCAAAAGGTTTATCTGACACTTACTTTTGCATGTCAGCGAAAGTACATTTCATGGTCCTTTCAATAAAGCTATAAAAATGGTAGGTCACGCGCTGAAACAAAAAAGTTTTTCAATCGCTCCGTCAGACCATGTCCTCAGAAAATGTCTAAATTCTGCCCTGTGCCCCATTGACCTTTGACCTGTGACCTCCAATTTCGGCCAGTGATGGCTTTTTCTACCATGATGCTATACACCGACTAACACGAGCCTAGGTCTGGCTGTTTAGATTTGTGCCGCAATTCTGCATTTCCTCCCTATACCTGAAGTTAAGGAGGGAATGTTCCCCTTCTTTTACACTATTGACCTTTGACCTTTGACGCCCAGCTTCGACATCCCAACTCATTTTCGGATTACCCTCCCCCCCCACCACCACATACCACCTACCCCACCACGTCCCGAATATCGTAACCGTACGTCGAGCGGTTAAGATTTGTGCGATTCTACAAGCTGCATCTGACTATGTCAGATGAGCTAAAAATATTAAAACCAATTTCATAAAATGTTGATTCAATGAAAAAATTAGAATTTTATGGTATGAAGAACCATAATGCTAGGGGCACACGAGCGATTTTTATCGCCCGATCGCGGCGATTAAAATTGCCAGCGAATTTAATCGCCGATCACGAAGGGGCACACGTAGCGATTTTATCGCCCGATCACGAAGGGGCACACGTGACGTAGCGAATTTGAGAGCGTACGCGTACGCACTCGACAGAACATTTAACATCACATGATATCAACACACGTCCGATTGGTTTAGAAAATCGATCGGGCGACAAAATACGCCGGTCACGGCACACGAGCGATAATAATCGCCCGGCGTAAATAATCGCCGAAAATATCTAACATTTTGGATACGGGCGATTCGGTCGGCCGATTAAAATCGGCGTCGACGTGAAGGGCACACGAGGCGACGTGAAGGGGCACACGAGCGATTTTTTCGAGCGATTTTGAAATTCGCGGCGATCGGGCGATAAAAATCGCTCGTGTGCCCCTACCTTAAGCAGGTATTAGTAGGTTGCCTTTTTAAAATTTATGACACATGCATGAGTGCACGAGTCTTGTTTCATGAGTACTTCGTAAGTTTATGCGCGCTCTCTTGTTTCAGCAACACGCACGAGCAGGGCGCGCACGTTGAAGAAGGAAGTCGTGTCGTTACGTCGCCGCATCTCGGCCCACCAGCGCAGAGCGTTGAAGCAGGAGAACAGCGATCAGCAGGAGGTGACGACTGACAATGACAGCGCAGGTACGATGAACTACTGTGTGCTTGCCGTCACGGAGTGTCACGTGCGTGAGGGTGCCACCGTCACGCCACCTAGCGCCATCTAGCTGGATTTGTCCCATTCCCCAAGTGTAACTTCATGTCAATATCAGTTGCATCGATAGATGTTCTCTTGTTTGTTGTAGACGACACTGTGCCGGCGAAGTCTCTGGAGACCACAGCTGGCGAGTCCCAGTTCCCGATTTCGGTAATCCTTGCCGGGTCCCCTCGCACCGTGGCTCTGACACCTGCTACCCCCGTCGAGCCTCGGCAGCCGTCAGCGACTGAGTGCCCCGTCGCGGCGCGGCATCAGCGCGCTGCGCCTAAGGCGCATCAAGCGAGAGGAGGACTTAGTAGGAGAGACGTCTGGTGGTAGGTCAAAGGAAACAATACATGTGCATGCTCTAGTTATTGCTGCATAGTTAACATAGTTAACGAATATGTAGATACAGTCAACTCTACAATTTCTGAACGCCTTAAAAACGAACCTTGCTTTAAGCCGTACAATATTCCAGTCCAACGCCGTCTGACACATGTGAGTTATGTCTGGAATAGGCCCTCTATAAACCAAACAGAAAAACTAGACTAAATGGGACTCTCTCCAACTATTGGAGAGTTGAATATATATATATATTTCTTTCTTTCTTTATTTATTTATTTATACATATGCATATACATTATATATCATGGTATGAAAAATTCCTAATGGAATGAAGGTCACTGCATCAAATAAGCCACCACCTGTAATACAGGCATTTCACACAATTAATGGTTATCATTTGTTATCAATTATTATTATTATTATATGTTGATATTGTATAAGGAATCGATGCTAACGATTTGCCTCTCCGCTGCGTTACGCAGACAAGGTTAAGGAAGGAGGAGCTACGGGTGACCTCGTCTCCCAGTCGGACGCTGAGCCGCTGCAGGTGCCCCGGAAGAGCATGAAACGTCGCATGAGTCGCAGGCTCAGCCGTGCAGGCATCGAGACAATACCTGACACTACTCTGCTGCCAGCAGGGGGCGCCCAAGCAGGTCCGCGGCTTAGAAACTTTGCGTTGTATAATAATACAAGATTATGTATGTTACGTAACGTGTGAAATTAATATGACATTGAAGTGGCATTTTATGAGATAAATACGAGGTTTAATAAGTTCAATTTTCTCGATTTGAGATAATTCGTTTATTCTTATATCTCATTAAATTGCTTGGCCTCCGATTTACAAAAATACAAGAAATACTTTTAATTTTTAATAACTTAAAGTGTGTAAACATAGTGTAATACTGCATCATTTCAACTTCTGTTAAATAGCAAGAGAGAAATTGAAGCACGCAAACTTGTCTCTTAGTCCATTAACTGTGGATATGTCATCAGGACCCCTTTACTGACTGTTCCTCGTCATTCACTTGCAGCAGAGGAGAGTGTTGTCAGTCAGCTAAAGCAGGAAGAGGTGAAGCCAGGCCGACCACCCCCTGCCGCCGCTGCTGGGTGCCCCCACCAGGAGGCAGCACCGGGCATGCCGCCAGCGTTCGGCAAGAGGCAGCGACGTGGCATGAGCCTTGCCGATCTAGACGTGTGCCGCCAGGTGGCGCTAGCGGCGGCCGCCGATGCCGTGCCGGTCATGACAACGCGGAGCCGCGCGAGCGATCGCCATGGCAACAAAGATGAGCAGCCCATCTGCAAGCGTCTACGTCGCACGCATAATGCACTAAAGTCACCAAGAAACGGTTGGCAGAAGCTAGGAAGTGGCAGAAGGAGTGCCACCTCATCCGTGGCACGGCGCCAGCGGCGGACAATCGGCCACGTGGGCGACACAAAGCATTTGGCGCCGGTAGTTGCAACCAAGCATGTGGCGCCAGCAGTCGTGAAAAAGCAGGTGGCGCCGGCAGTCGTGACAAAGCAGGTGGCGCCGGCAGTCGTTACAAAGCAGGTGGCGCCGGCAGTCGTGACAAAGCATGTGGCGCCAGCAGTCGTGAAAAAGCAGGTGGCGCCGGCAGTCATGACAAAGCAGGTGGCGCCGGCAGTCGTGACAAAGCATGTGGCGCCAGCAGTCGTTACAAAGCAGGTGGCGCCAGCAGTCGTGAAAAAGCAGGTGGCGCCGGCAGTCGTGACAATGCAGGTGGCGCCGGCTGTCGTGACAATGCAGGTGGCGCCGGCAGTTGTGACAATGCAGGTGGCGCCGGCAGTCTTGACAAAGCATGTGGCGCCGGCAGTCGTAAAAAAGCAGGTGGCGCCGGCAGTCGTGAAAAAGCAGGTGGCGCCGGCAGTCGTGACAAAGCATGTGGCGCCGGCAGTCGTGACAAAGCAGGTGGCGCCGGCAGTCGTGACAAAGCAGGTGGCGCCGGCAGTCGCGACAAAGCAGGTGACTCTGGCTGTCGCGACAAAGCAGGTGGCGCCAGCTGTCGCAGAAAACGAGGTGGCGCCGGCTATCGCGAGCAAGCAGGTGGCGATGGCGGGCAAGCGTCGGCGTCGCGCAACGGGCCAGGGGGAGCCAGCGGAGCCGCGCACTCGCCAGAGGAACCCAAGCCTTCCCGCAGAGATGCGGAATGATGAGCCAGGAGAGGCTCCTGTCGCTGAGGTCACGACCCCTGTCATGATGCAGGAGTGTCATCCGTCGAGCGTTGAATCGTCCGTGAGCAGCAGGTTGGAGAAGGAGTCTGCACAGGGGGAGGCGGAGGCCAGCGGGGAGAAGGAGGACGCTGAATCGTCGGGGCAACATGAGCCAGCGACAACAGAGAAGGGGAAGCCTGCACATCCCGGACGTCCAGAGGAGAGCAGCGGTAAGTCAGATGGCAGTATAAGCATTACCTGCCATCTCTCTCTCCCCCTCTCTTTCTCTATCTCCTAAAGCAAGGCCTCGTATACAATATACGATACCCCATCTTGTAGGGGTGTAACGATATACCGGTATATCGGTATATTGCAATATATTTTGAAAACTCGATATATCGCGATACAACTTCCGGATATCGATATTTTACGATACGGTGGTATAACAAGAAATAAATTACTTGACACTTGCCTTTATGTCTATATTGTTAATGGGCTCGAAAATTATGCACTGGCGGTGTATATATTACGAAAGCACAATGCCTGCACGGCGCATACAGTATTACTGGTAAGCGACCACTGCATGGAGCACTGCGCGGTACTACTGCGCGGGCAGAGTCGGGCAGACGTGTGCGCGAGGCAGAGAGCACGGCAACAAGGGAGTCTATATATAGCCTATGCTCACCTGAGTGCCCGCGCGCGCGCGCGATACAAGCTGAAGCGAGCACCCACTGTTTCAGTTTCAGTTTCAGTTTCAGTATCCAGTATTAGCCAATTATGCAGCAGGGATTTGTGTATTCCAGCTACGTCAGTGCCTTCCAAGAGGGTATTCAGTACAGCGGGTGACATTGTTACGGCACAGAGGGCTGCACTGTCAGCGGAAAACATTGCCCTGCTTCTGTTTCTCAAGAAAAACATGAGAAATTAAATCATGTCATATAATACAATATATGATGATATTAAAACCATCAAATTGTTACTATATATCATGCATGGTATACACTTCCCAATACGTATTGGAAAATATTGCAATATGGTTTTGTCGTATTGCAATATATTGCAATACGGTTTTTGGTCGCAATACTCACCCCTACCATCTTGCCTTCTCAATTCCAACACTTGTTATTAAGTATATTAATTTATCTGTTCATTTATAGCCAAAAATAAATTTTACCAAGTGCAAAAATATAAAAATAATTGTAAAGTAAATAAGAAGTAAAATAGAAACATAATATATAAATGTAAGATACAGGAGTTTAGTTTTACACAATTTTTAGCTCATCTGGCATAGTCAGATGCAGCTTGTAGAATCGCATGAGCGTGCGTGCGTCCGTCCGTCCGTCCGTCCGTTCGTCAACAGTTGGGCACAAATCTAAACGGCTCGACGTACGGATTCGAAAGTCGGGACGTGGGGGGGTAATCCGAAAACGAGTTGGGATGTTGAAGCTGGGGGTCAAAGGTCAAAGGTCAAGAGTAGTAAATGACGAATTTCCCTTGTTTATTGATGTCACACTCCTCCCTATTATCTACTCCTGATGTAACGTATGCCACTGCCAGTGGCCACTGCCAGTGCCAGTGCATGTGGTGGTGGTACTGTGTAGTTTTTGCCTGCGTTAATTAGTTACAGGTGGCAGCTCTCTATTTCAGCCTGTAGGCTTGCGTAGGTAAATGGATGTGTGCTTACCTATTCTGTCTTGCAAATAGTTGTTACTACTACGTACGATGGGAGCTTCCATCTTTAATCTGAAGACACTTAAACGTACGCGCCATCTTGTGGCAACTTTCATAACGATCTCAACGAACATTCCTTTGAGAAGGTTCCTGATACCATCCATGTGCCTTCCACTGTTTCGGCGTTAATGTGAACACATTTGGGACTAACAGGGTTTATTAGAATCCCACCACTCCACCACAGAGTCACCGCAGTAGACGTTAGATGAGCGCTGTCGCTCCGCGGCACTTGTTATATTTTACTCAAAGCCTAAGCTGGTGTAAGACATCTGAGATGTTGATGTGTGTAACTTTTATTCTCTAATGTTCCATTGTTTCACGCACTGTTTAAAGACTATGGCGTCGCACGGGTTAAGGATGCCCCCGGCGTGAGGACACGTCGCATGTCCGGCCGCGGCGCTGACACCAGCCAGCAGCACAGTCTCGACCAGGACCCGCCAAAGCGAGACCTGCCTGCGTCGTCCCCACCAGAGGGCGCCGTCTCCACAGACAGCACGACCACGCACAAGACAGAGGGCGGCAGCAGCATTGTCGACAACGGTAATGCAGCATTGCTACTGGGTGTCTGGGAACCTGGATGTCAGTAACATGATGATTTACGAGGCCTGTGCGGGGTGTGTGGAAAGATAGATTTTAAGTATGGATAGTCCAGTACAGATGATTTACGGGACCCATGTGGAGGGAATGGGAAGCTGTATTCCTACAATATCAATCAAGTGCAGTAGTAGTCAATGCAACTCACTGGCAAATCAAAACCGTGCATGGTTCATATACTCAGTCACATTACTCATCTGTCTCTCCCTCTATGTCGCACTCGCAGGCTGCGTCAACTCGACCGAGAGCATCGTCACCCCGGACAGCTCGGAACCTCACGTGTTGCCGCCGCCGCCGCTAGATGGCTCCACACGGCAGGCGCCGCTCGAGGTGAGCCGGCGGACGGCGGTGCTGTTCAGCCGTAAGCGCGCAGCGGTGGCGCGGCGTCTGCTCGAGATGCCACTCAAGAAGCGTGTGCCGCGCACGCGCTCGCGCAGCGGTGACGACGCCGCCACTGCCGGTGCTCCTGCCACGCTCGCCGTAGTCGTCCAGGACCCGCCGCAGCCAGGGGGCGCCAGCATGCAATCGTCGCCGCGGCACGCCAACTCACTACGTGCAGTCGTCACGGCGGTGGCTGCGGCGGTGGCGTCACCGCCCGGTTCCCCTGTCGGTTCTCCGAAGATGCCGACGTCACCGCACACTTCCCAGGGGGCGGCGGCGGCAGGGGCTGTGAAGGTCATTGCGCCAGCCAGGGTCAAGGTCACCGCCATGCGGGTCAAGGAGGAGAGCACGAACGTGAAAGGTGAGTGAGGGCGGAGGTGTATTGTGGAGAGACAAGGGGAGGGCGGGGAAGGGGAGGAATGGTGAGAGGGGGTTTGGTGGGGAGAGGAGTCAGTGTCCTCGGTGCTTTTCTTGGGTGGTTTTGGTGCTCGTGAACGCATTTCGCAGAAGCAAGACATCAATGCCGAGAGCAAGAGAGTGACAGTGAATTACTTGAGTAAGAGAGTGTAACGCTAACTTTACTTTTCTCTTAAAAGTCTAGTTCTCCTGTCTTGTTGATTTGTCATTTGATAAAACAATGTAAACTGGAATATGTAGAATTACCAACCCTAACCCTAAACCTAACACCAACCTTAACCCTAACCATACCTGTAATCCTGTCCCTAAGTCCACCCATAATCCTAACAATACCCCTAACCTTAATCCTAACCATAACCATAACTGCCCCCTGTGTTTCAAAAATCATGTTAAAATAGGGATTTTCAAATTGAAGACACGAGAGTCACACATTCTAGTCACTTCGGTTGTGATGATCACATTATTATTATTATTTTCTCTCTCTTCCTTCTACTGAAGCCATGATTTCATGCAGCCACTCCTCTGTTGCAGGACCGAGCTCACCGTTTGCGCTCTCCGAACCCAGCAGCACAACCCGCACTCACAGCTCGGCTGTGGTAGCAGCAGAGGGCGCCGGCGAGCGCACGAGGCGGCGCAGCATGAGCGGTCACACGGCGGACACCTCAGCCGGAAACTTCCCGCTTCTGCAGAAAGCTCTAGGGATGAACGGCTTTGACAGCAGCCGGCAGAAGAAGGTACTGATGCTCAGCCTCCTGTCGGCAGCACTGTTCTCCTGCACATTGCTGTATATACGTTTGTGTGTGTATCATATGTGTGCATGTGCATGCGCGTGCGTGTGCGTGCATTCGTGTGTGTGTGTGTGTCATGTGATACTGTCACATAACAGCTGTGTCATGTGATACTGTCATAAAACAGCTGTGTCGTGTGATACTGTCTCATAACAGCTGTGTCATGTGATACTGTCACATAACAACTGTGTCGTGTGATACTGTCACATAACAGCTGTGTCATGTGATACTGTCACATAACAACTGTGTCGTGTGATACTGTCTCATAACAGCTGTGTCGTGTGATACTGTTACATAACAGCTGTGTCATGTGATACTGTCATAAAACAGCTGTGTCATGTGATACTGTTACATAACAGCTGTGTTGTGTGATACTGTTACATAACAGCTGTGTCGTGTGATACTGTCTCATAACAGCTGTGTTGTGTGATACTGTTACATAACAGCTGTGTTGTGTGATACTGTTACATAACAGCTGTGTCATGTGATACTGTTACATAACAGCTGTGTTGTGTGATACTGTCTCATAACAGCTGTGTCGTGTGATACTGTCTCATAATAGCTGTGTCGTGTGATACTGTCTCATAATAGCTGTGTTGTGTGATACTGTCTCATAATAGCTGTGTCGTGTGATACTGTCTCATAACAGCTGTGTCGTGTGATACTGTCACATAACAGCTGTGTTGTGTGATACTGTCTCATAATAGCTGTGTCGTGTGATACTGTCTCATAATAGCTGTGTTGTGTGATACTGTCTCATAACAGCTGTGTCGTGTGATACTGTCTCATAACAGCTGTGTCATGTGATACTGTCTCATAACAGCTGTGTCATGTGATACTGTCTCATAACAACTGTGTCGTGTGATATTGTCTCATAACAGCTGTGTCGTGTGATACTGTCTCATAACAGCTGTGTCGTGTGATACTGTCTCATAATAGCTGTGTTGTGTGATACTGTCTCATAATAGCTGTGTTGTGTGATACTGTCTCATAACAGCTGTGTCGTGTGATACTGTCTCATAACAGCTGTGTCGTGTGATACTGTCACCTGACAGGCGTATAGTATGTAGACTGAGCGGTGGTGCTGCTTGCTTGCTTGCAGGATCGGCGCGGCCGAGCAGTCAGCGTGTCAGAGTCTGAGGGCGGGGTGAGCAGCATCAGCTCCTGCTCCTCCTGCTCTGACATCGACTTCCAAAACAGCACGTTCAGCGGCTCAGAGTGTGGCAGCGGAGATGGCGGTGGAGGCACTGGCCCCGGTGGCACCAAAAACTCAGGTGAGACATGACACGATTAGCTATTAGCCCCTGGGTCGTGATCCTTGGGTTATGACTCCTGCACCATGACCCCTATGTAATGACCTCTGGGTCATGACCCCAGGAAATTGGGTTGTGCAGTGAATCTGCATCACATAGAGATGTTCGAGCCCTTCCCCTCAACCCTGTTTCTGTTGTTTACAGGCTGGCAGCGGGTTGAGGATCCAGGCGAAAGCAACCACCTACCCTTCAACTCGCTCGACCTCGTGTGGGCCAAGTGCCGTGGCTACCCTTGGTACCCCGCTCTGGTAAGCACATCTCTTGCCTCACTCATGTAGCAAGATATTTTTATTTTATTTATATTTATACTGTGAGCCTCATGCTTTCTTGCCGCTACCTTTATGACCTTCAGCTTCATTTCTCAACTTTTAACTTTTCGAGATTCGTCTCGTGACCTTTGCAGCTTCCAAGCACGACCTTCACGGCTAACCACTTTGTTTCACGACCTTCACGGCTTCCCGCTTTGTTGCACGACCTTCACGGCTAACCACTTTGTTTCACGACCTTCACGGCTTCCCGCTTTGTTTCACGACCTTCACGGCTTCCCGCTTTGTTTCACGACCTTCACGGCTTCCCGCTTTGTTTCACGACCTTCACGGCTTCCAGCTTTGTTTCACGACCTTCACGGCTTCCCGCTTTGTTTCACGACCTTCACGGCTTCCCGCTTTGTTTCACGACCTTTACGGCTTCCTGCTTTGTTTCACGACCTTCAC
>NW_014579021.1:10617-20617 GCF_000485595.1 Priapulus caudatus
TGTTGCACAACCTTCACGGCTTCCTGCTTTGTTGCACAACCTTCACGGCTTCCTGCTTTGTTGCACAACCTTCACGGCTTCCTGCTTTGTTGCACAACCTTCACGGCTTCCTGCTTTGTTGCACAACCTTCACGGCTTCCTGCTTTGTTGCACAACCTTCACGGCTTCCCGCTTTGTTGCACAACCTTCACGGCTTCCCGCTTTGTTGCACAACCTTCACTGCTTCCCTCTTTGTTGCACAACCTTCACGGCTTCCCGCTTTGTTGCACAACCTTCACGGCTTCCTGCTTTGTTGCACAACCTTCACGGCTTCCTGCTTTGTTGCACAACCTTCACGGCTTCCCGCTTTGTTGCACAACCTTCACGGCTTCCTGCTTTGTTTCACGACCTTCACGGCTTCCCGCTTTGTTGCACAACCTTCATGGCTTCCCGCTTTGTTGCGCAACCTTCATGGCTTCCCGCTTTGTTTCACGACCTTCACTGCTTCCCGCTTTGTTGCACGACCTTTACGGCTTCCCGCTTTGTTTCACGACTTTTATGGCTTCCTGCTTTGTTGCACAACCTTCACGGCTTCCCGCTTTGTTTCACAACCTTCACGGCTTCCAGCTTTGTTTCACGACCTTTACGGCTTCCCGCTTTGTTTCACGACCTTCACGGCTTCCTGCTTTGTTGCACGACCTTCATGGCTTCCCACTTTGTTGCACGACCTTCATGGCTTCCTGCTTCTGCAGGTCATCGACCCGAACGTGCCAAAGCGCAGCGTGTGTCAGAACGGCGAGGCGATACCGGCGCCACCTGCCTACGTGCTGGAGATGCGACAGAACTATGCGACACCCGTCTTCCTCGTGCTGTTCTTTGACGCGCGGCGCACGTGGTAAGTTTGACACCGGCGCACTCTGGTGGCCATGCGGTACACACATCGCCTTATTTCAGAGAGCGAGAAATGAGTGTTGGGGTTGGAAAGGGTTGAATGTCAGGGCAAAGGGTGGATGGCAGGTGCAAAAATGTTGGATGGTAGGAGTGGAAGGGTTGAGTGGCAGAAAGGGAAAGGTTGGCAGGAGAGGAAGTCTGAATGAATGAGCGGCGGCATTGATTAGATGGAATGAGGAAATGGGTGGATGATAGAGGGAATGGTTGAATGGTAGAAGGTGAAGTGGGGATGACAGTATGAAGCGTGGATGGCAGTAGGGGAAGGCTGGATGGTTGGAGGAAACAGATGAATGACTGAGGCTAAGGGTGGGTGGCAGGAGGACAAGGATCAGCCAGGTTGAATGAATTAAATGTTTTTGTATAGTATTGTATATTATTGCGTATCAGCATGTGTCATATTAGCACATCCCAGTCCACCTTGCCGTGTGTTCTGCACTGACAGGGTATTTCTAGTTAAAAAATATAAAAATATATTATATTCTGGATAAATATATAAGGAAGTAATTAAAACAAGAATGAGGGGTAAGGGCTAGGTCTCAGACAGGGTGTTATTAAGAGTTGGGTGAGAGACAGCAGGGAAAGCTTTGTACGCACGCGGTAATGTGACGCGTGTGTAATGCACGTCGGCGTCATGGCCATCATAGATTCTGCGACCCACCCTCCCCAACCCTGCTGCATAACCACACACACGCCAATCGCTGCACTGCCCCACGAGATGCCACACGCCGCGTTAGCATATATAACAGACGGAGGGATTACAAGCTGAAAAACTGACCTGTGTGTGCGTAGGCCGGTGGTACGGTGGGCGGCCTGCATGGGAGGGGGAGGGGGAATAAGCCGGCCTCTCCCCCACGTAGCTACATGCGACGTCACTGTTGTGAGTTGCAGTCGGCCGTGGGGGGGGGGTCATTCCTCGCTATCCGTGGCTGGGGATTTGGACGTGTGCCGGCATGTGTTACATGACTGGGTTGTAGCTCAGATGACTGCACCACGTCCTGCGGCGAAGGGTGGGGATAGAATCGTACAGGGGTGGGCATGGTAGAAATGCTTCCGTTGTGCTTGTTTATGATCGAAGTAAATACCCTGGCGTAACTAATATCTGTGTTTCAGCTAGAGAGGTCGCAGACCAATGTAACAAATAAGTAATGTTAGTATAAAATTATCCGTCGATTATGATTTGACATTAATGTTAGTGTCATCCACTAATCGTCAATACTCATCATTCACTAATCCGACAACATTACTAGCTGTCCACCAACTGTTGAACATATATATATATATATATATATATATATATATCATATATATATGTGCGTGTGTGTGTGTGTATGTGTGTGCGCGTGCGTGCGTGCGTGTATTGCCTATACCGGGTCTATGTGTTACTGCAGGCAATGGCTACCCAGAGACAAGATAGAGCACCTGGGAGGGGACGCCTGCCTCGACCGGACTAAAGTGTACGAATCAAAGAAGCCAGGTGAGTGAAAGAGAGACAGCTAGCTAGAGAGGGTGGAGAGAGTGATGGCGAGACAGAAAGAAAAAGATGAAGAGAGAGAGAGAGAGAGAGAGAGGAGAGGAGGGGGGGGACAATTGATCGCGTGTGGCATTCAAGGTTTGCTTTACCGTTCACTACTATGAAAATTGTAACTGAGAATCATAGTGCATATTAGTGTTTTAGAGAGACAGAGGGAACACTGCTGCTCTGTTATCCTTACTGATGTACGTATGTCCGCTCATGCACACATCCGACGCACGCATGCATGCATACGAGCGGAGAGACAGACACGAACACGCACGCACGCACACGTACGCACACGCACACACGTACGCACGCATGCATGCACGCACGCACATGTACGCACACACGTACGCACGCTTGTATGCACGCACGCACACGCACACACGTACGCACGCACCCCCTGGTCCACACACACACGATTATCTTACAGGTGAGTGAGCGGTTGTCACTTGTCTTTGCAGCGGAGCGCAAGGCTGTGAAGAAGGCGTTCGACAAGGCAATGCAACACCGACTACTGATGACCAACAGTAACTCCCTCCCCCTAGACCCCACCCACCCAGACGCTCCCGGCTGCTGAGAGGTGGCGCTGCTGCTGCTGCTGCATCCGGCCACGGCTGCATGAAGCCTGGTTAAGATGTGTATAGCTCGGGCGGCTTGCGTCACGGAGTGGGGAGAGCACGTGTTATAAATTGATTTCGTTTGAACTCGTTCGCGTTTTTGTTTCATTTTATTACGCGACAATCGTTTTAACAGCCGATGCGCATGCTTTCAAGTGTGCTCCTGCACGTGTGCGTGCGTGTGCGTGCGTGCGTGCGTGCGTGTGCGTGCGTGCGTGCGTGCGTGTTAGAAAGTGTAGAGAGGTATATTGAAAGTCTGATATGTCCCGGTATGAATTGACGCTTTTCACGAATGTTCCCAAATGTTCGTTTTTTTTATTAGCCGCAGAATGGCAGCTGCTTGTATGTGTTACCAGCACACCACGTCTCTGTCTGATGTCTCCACCACTCTACCAGATCAGCTGACGATCTCTCCCTTCCACCCATCGCTAAAACATGTTTCTGGTGTAAAAACACGGCGACAGTGGCAGGGGAGAGAGAAGGGGAGAGGGGGCGAGGGTTTAATGTACAGCATCCCTTTGCCAGATTCCGTAGAGCGACTGACTGTTTACAGCACTTTTGCCACAAATTATTAAATTGTGATTTATTAAAATCTCTGCGGCTGCTGCTAATACTGATCTTTGGAGGGCGTCACAGTCATAGTGCCGCCGCCTCCGGTCCGATCCTTCCATTCACCTTACCGAGGACACCGGGTGCTGTCTGAGAGTTGTCGTTATGGCGAGGTGATATCAGCGTGTTGTAGCGTATAGGGAGCGCTGTCGCCTTCTCTAGTGAAATTACGTGCTGCCAGGGGAGGGGGAGGGCGACTATAAGGTTGTATAGGCATATCTTCCAAACTGGTCCAGTGTCCCCGATTGTGTGCGTGCATGCAGGGGCGACGCGCTGCACAACGTAGTCAATTCTAACGTGGTAACAAATCTGCTGTATCGTTCATACGTATTGTTATTTGTCTACGTCGTCTAACAGTATGTTATCGAGTGGGGTGGGGTGGGGTGGGGTTGGGCGGGGTGGGGCAGGGCAGGTGGGGCAGAGTTGGGGATTGATGGACGGCAAAACGTACGTTTGCTTGCGGTCGCATACGCTTTTGAAGTGGGCATATATTATGTGTATATATATATATATATATATATATATATATATATGTGTGTGTGTATATATATGTATGTATTTATGCGTGTATGTGTGCGTACGTACTTGTTACATTCGCCTATGTCTTTTAGCTGTTCCCCACCTTCCCGTGTTCACTCTACCCTCGTATAAACATCTCATTAAAAACCGCTGTGTCGGTCCACATAGTGATTAGGCGATGCAGAGGGACACGTGTAAGTATCAGGTTCATATCTATAAGGCGAGGTATCGATAAGCTGTATCAGGCCATGTTAGTACAACCCTTTATAAGGCCATGTTAGGACAACCCTTTATAAGGCCATGTTAGGACAACCCTTTATAAGGCCATGTTAGGACAACCCTTTATAGGGCCATGTTAGGACAACCCTTTATAAGGCCAAGTTGGGGCAAGCTTTATAAGGCCAAGTTGGGGCAAGCTTTATAAGGCCACATTGGGACAAGCTGTATAAGGCCAGGTATGAACAGGCTTGATAAGCCCTTTAACTGGCAAATTGTGTGTGGCCGTGTATGAATGATTAGTGTACGGCCACGTAATGAGATCAGATTTATACATGACGGCGTAAGCACAAGCTTCACAAGGTTACACGTACGCACACACTCGCTGCTGGGTAGTGTACGAGCCGCGTGCTGCGTGTGAATTGTTCGGTGTACATATACTACTATCGTCAGCGATCTGTTGTCGTCTCCACTTCCGACAACGGTTCGTCGCTGATACCCTATATATTGTAAATAGTTATTGTTAATGTGTATGCGTGCGTGCGTGCGTGCGTGCGTGCGTGCGTGCGTGCGTGCGTGCATAGATGCGTCTCACGCTCCCTCTTCCCCGTGCACGGCAGGGGTAGCTACGTACGTACGCGTCGGTTTTACATTGTTAGGAGAAATTTCGTTTAGTCGGCGCGTCACCCGAGAGCACAGGCTGTGACGATGCTAATGCGTAAGGACAACGACGACGATGACAATGGCGAACTATGCGCTGCGTGTCACGTGGGCTGGAGGCGGGGTGTGGTCGGTCCATGGAGCAGGAAAGATGAAAGGGTCACATCCGCTTCCGGTTCGACCCGCAAATCGTTCTTTTAACATTTCTGCATTTTTTTAAACCCCGATATTTCTGATTCGGTTCGTCTTTTCGTTTTATTTCGTTCTAATTCGCTTTTATTCGAGTAATTAATACCAAGCCTGCTGACACTGCCATCGCGTAGGCCCCCGACGCTGGCAGGCTAGCAGACAAGCGGGCAGGCGGGCAGGTAGACAGATAGGCCAGCAGACAGGTGGGCCAGGCAGGCAGGCAGGTACGTGGGCGGGCAGGTGGGCGGGTAGGCAGGCATATGCTATATATACTTCTCCCACAACATCTGCTGTCTTCCACCACTACTATCAACACCACCACCGCCACTGCCACCAGCAGCAGCAGCACCACCACCACCGCCACCCGTGCAATCAACTGAATACTTTGTTGCCGAATCGTATCGTATAATTACGTACACATGCGCGCGCGCACACGCATACGCACACACGCGTGCGCGCGCGCATATATAGTAAGGTATATTCTGAAATGTGAATTTTCTGAAGGCATTTTTGAATCGGTGCATTTGCTGCGGGAGCGACACTACTTGTCATTAGGTGGTTGCTGTGTATGAACATAGTGCAATATCACATCTGTTCACTTGGTAGGCGGGCGTTGTTTCTATACGTACCTAACGATCGGTCCCGATATATTGTAACGCGAGGGAGAGACGAGTATTTAAACAGCAGCAACAACAACAACAACAATAACAACACATATATGATATTCTAAACAAACAGTTGTTAGTTTCTGCAAGTAACTTTCTTCGATGTCTGTTATATATATATATATAGAATAAAGAAATGTGCTCGTATATAATCCGTAATGCTGCCGTTGTTTCACTGCGTCTTTTTCTCTATCTACCTATTTTGTCTGAATCGCTTTCTTTCTCCGATCAAAAATGCACTGACTTACATGGTTGACGGTTCTTTCCCGTAAGAATTCGTCATTGATGATTGACAATTTTAAAAACCGAATGAGTTCGAACTATTTTTTCTCGGCGGAGGGTGCGAGGAGGGAGCGATTAGACTATAGAAATATATAGAGGCTATCTATATTATTTCTATGGATTTTAGGCGGAAATTTCGCGTAATTTAGCCGTTAAATAAACCGAATTTTTGCGTAGGTCTCGCAGCCGAGCAAGAAAGAAGAGCGAGAGTTTTTGCGATAAATATTTAAAGCACTTTGTCTGTGTTTACTATAATGCGGCTAATAGCTGCGCTGCCTGCCTGCCGGCGGCGTGACGTAACAGCCATCTGCACGCAGACGCTTTCCGGAACTCATCACCAGCGCGTGCGGCGTCGCAACCAGTTAAGGCCTATTTACACGATGCGTCCTAGACGTACGTCTAGGACGCACGTCTAGGACGAACGCGTGAATCTGTTTACACGGTAAGTTTTGGACGTACGTCCAGGACTGAAAACAATATATACACATCAGGAGTAGATAATAGGGAATTATCTATTTCCTATTATCTACTCCTGATATACATTGTACAATGTGTGTGTGTGTGTGTGTGCGCGCGTACGCCACGTAAATGACGTAAGAGACTTAAGGAGAGAGTGTGTGTGTGTGTGTGTGTTGCGCCGCGTGCGCGTGTGCGCTACGCCACGTAAATGACGTAAGAGACTTAAGGAGAGAGTGTGTGTGTGTGTGTGTGTGTGGGTGCGCGCGTGCGCGTGTGCGTGTGCGTGTGTGTGTATGTGCGTGTGTGTGTGCATATATACACATCAGGAGTAGATAATAGGGAATTATCTATTTCCTATTATCTACTCCTGATATACATTGTACAATGTGTGTGTGTGTGTGTGTGTGTGTGTGTGTGTGTGTGTGTGTGTGTGTGTGTGTGTGTGTGCGTGCGTGCGTGCGTGCGTGCGTGCGTGCGTGCGTGCGTGCGTGCGTGCGTGCGTGCGTGCGTGCGTGCGTGCGTGCGTGTGTGTGTGTGTCGTGTGTGTGTGTGTGTGTGTGTGCGCGCGTGCGCGTGTGCGTGTGCGTGTGTGTGTATGTGCGTGTGTGTGTGCATGTACGCTACCACACACTCAGGCAGACGCGCACGCACATCGCATGTGTGTGTGTGTGCGTGTGTGTGCGTGCGTGCGTGCGTGCGTACGCCACGTAAATGACGTAAGAGACTTAAGGAGAGAGCGCGTGCTGCTGCCCACATTTTACAGCGGCAGTGTCCATGCACACAGTCACACACACACACACACACACACACACACACACGCACGCGCGCACGCACGCACGCACGCACGCACGCACACCCGCACACGCACACGTACGCACACGCACACGCACACACACACACGCGCGCGCACACACACACACACACACACGCGCGCCCACACACACAGACACGCAACACACACGCACACACACGCACACACACACACACACGCACACACACACCACGCGCACACGCCACACGCACAACCCACACGCGCGCGCGCGCACACGCTCACGCACACACACACACGCGCGCGCGCACACACAGACACACACACACACACAGAGACACACACACGCACGCACACACACAACACACACACACACACACACACACACGCACGCACACGCACACGCACACACACGCGCGCGCGCACACACACACACTACTTTTATGGTAATTGTCTGAGTGGACATTCCACAGTGACGATTCATCTCGATACAACACTGTTCATCGCGAAGAGACTAAGCACGTGACCCAATCTCACCCACCTGATTGGTCGGGTTCTTGCGTCCTGGGTACGATGTCGGATGAAATTAGAACATGCGTCCTGTGCATCGAGATTCGCAACGGTCATAAAATTGTGTCGTACCGCATAGTTTACACGATGCGTTTTGGACGTATGCGTCTGACGTACGTCTAGGACGTACGTCCAAAACGCATCGTGTAAATAGGCCTTTATATTCACTCACGCGTCACATGAATCGCTTACTGGGCGGTAGTATATTTGTGTGGTAAAACTATTTAGTGGAAATTAAATTCTTGATTTGAAATTTAATCAAACAATTACTTTATATCCGTTTCGTAAAATTTTGCATTTTCTCCCCTTATTATTCAATTTTTTTTCGTAAATATAACGCTTGTGTCGTGAAATAAGGACCTATTAAGAATAATGTCTTTATTACTACTTGTATAGAGAAAATTACGTCGAGGCATGACCAGCGGAAAGCTGATGAATGAGGCAATAGTGAATTGCTAATACAGTAGTTGAATTCGAAATTTAGCGCAGAAATGACAGAAATATACATACATTGCACCCGTGATAGACTCGAACGTATCGAAACTATCGGAACGTATAGAAATTGCTTAATTCTACGCCAAAACCGATTAGTGACAGATCTATAGAGCGGCATACCATGGTTTTTAGCTCAATTTACGTTGATCAATGATCTGTTGTCAATACGTCGAGCGGTTAAGATTTGTGCCCAACTGTTGACGGACGCACGGACGGACGGACGGACGCACGCACGGACGGACGGACGATCATGCGATTCTACAGGCTGCATCTGACAACGTCAATTACGTTGTCAGATGCAGCCTGTAGAATCGCATGATCGTCCGTCCGTCCGTGCGTGCGTCCGTCCGTCCGTCGTGCGTCCGTCAACAGTGGGGCACAAATCTTAACCGCTCGACGTACGGTCACGGTATTCGGGACATGGGGGGGAATCCGAAAACGAGTTGGGATGTCGAAGCTGGGGGGTCAAAGGTCAAAGGTCAAGAGGTGTAAAAGAAGGGGGAACATTAATTCCCTCCTTAACTTAAGGTATAGGGAGGAAATGCAGAATTGCGCACAAATCTAAACGGCTCGACCTAGGCTCGTGATAGTCGGTGTACGAGCTCATTATAAGAAAAGCCATCACTGTGCCGAAATTGGAGGTCACAGGTCAAAGGTCAATGGGCACAGGAGCGATGTTAGACATTTTCTGAGGACATGGTCTGACGGAGCGATTGAAAAACTTTTTGTTTCAGCGGTGACTTAGCATTTTTATGGCTTTATTGAAAGGACCATGAAATGTACTTTCTGCTGACATGCGAAGAGTAAGTGTCGGATAACCTTTTGACCTCAAGAGGCGGGTTAAACATGGATTTGTTTACTGTTACTGTTAGAAAGAATTTGACTGCCGGGTTTGCTAGTAGAATCTATACATGCCTGGATGTATGAGGCTACAATGTCATCAGTGAAATTTCAAAAGCTAAATTGGTGTAAGAAGGTTTATGCTCCTAAATCGTATAATTTCTATGGCATTCTGTACTGTCAGTGTGTTATATGTAACGTATGCCACTGCCAGTGCATGTGGTGGTGGTACTGTGTAGTTTTTTGCCTGCGTTAATTAGTTACAGGTGGCCAGCTCTCTATTTCAGCCTGTAGGCTTGCGTAGGTAAATGGATGAGTGCTTACCTATTCTGTCTTGCAATAGTGTTGCTACTACGTACGATGGAAGCTTCCATCTTTAATCGGAAGACACTTAAACGTACGCGCCATCTCGTGGCAACTTTCATAACGATCTCAACGAACATTCCTTTGAGAAGGTTCCTGATACCATCCCTGTGCCTTCCACTGTTTCGGCGTGTATGTGAACACATTTGGGACTAACAGGGTTTACTAGAGTCCCACCACTCTACCACAGAGTCACCTCAGTAGACGTTAGATGAGCGCTGTCGCTCCGCGGCACTTGTTAATGCAATGTACCGTTACTGCACAGTTCAGAGCCGGATTAAGCTAGTGCAGGGCCTGTAGC
>NW_014579021.1:24438-29692 GCF_000485595.1 Priapulus caudatus
GTGTGTGTGTGTGTGTGTGTGTGTGTGTGTGTGTGTGTGTGTGTGTATGTGTGCGTGTGTGTGTGTGTGTGCGTGCGCGCGCGCGAGTGTGTGTGTCTGTTTGTTTGTTTGTTTGTGTGTGTGTGCGCGCGTGTGTACGTATGTGTGTGTATGTGTGTATGTGTGGGGGTGCGTGCGTGCGTGCGTGCGTGCGTGCGCGCGCGTGTGCGTGTCTGTTTGTTTGTTTGTTTGTGTGTGCGCGCGTGTGTAGGCATGTATGTGTGTGTGTGTGTGTGTGTGTGTGTGTGTGTGTGTGTGTGTGTGTGTGTGTGCACGTGTGTGTTGGGGGAGGGGGGTGTCTAACACCTTCCACCCCAGACCTCCTCTGCACCAGACTCGCACTGCAATGTTTTTAGCGTCGCCGTAGTTCTCACAGAATGCACACCCCCAGCACACATTAATTGTAGCATTGCTCTCACCACGAGGTAGTTTCGCCAGCATTCTATATAGTGACGAATGCCCTCCTGGATGTTCCCGGCGAAAACCTCGCAATTCCTTTGTTTTCGACACGCGATGCTAGGATTGATGTTTGTGATCGCCACCGGGGGTTGCATCACCACCACGTGTCACCATCACGGGTTAGCCACTCTTCTCTTGTTTTTCTCGTCCTAATCAGATTATTCGGAAAGAGCCGAACAGACAAAGAGGTGAAAACTGTAAAGAAGCACCGACCCGAACCCGTTGTTGATTTCGTGGCATAGATTTTTTCGTTTCAAAGTAACGTGAGCGGAGCTATATAAGCACCATGCAGCTTCTCGCTTTCGTTGTCTTATTTCTCGGTAAGTCATAAAACTGCTGCTTTACTTGTGAAGCATGCTTACATGCTTTACTTGTAAAGCATAAACTGATGCTTTACTTGTGATCGCCCATAGAAATAATATACTAGTTGACCACCAGATGACTCTGACGGCGGCGAACGCGGGAGATATGGTGCTGATATGCTCAACTGCATTAGTACATACGCGCTTCGCTGTGGAAGATCGAACGCAGGAGCTGAGGAAGGCCGCAGCGCTACGGACTCAGCTAGCACGCGTACATCGTATATACACCACGTACACACACGTACGTGCTAGCGCTTACACGTAGTGTGTATGGCAAGCTGCGAATATGAACGGTGTATTCCTCGTGGCGTTTTTTGCTGCGGTTTTGTTCAATGTGCTATATTTGCTCGGGTGTGTTCGACCAGCGTTTTCTGCACAAATGCGAAACCACCATCAAGGTAAGATCGGGTGCATGTGTTGACTTGTGTGTAGACATCTATAGTGTATAGACATCTATACGTATATAGAGCGCGTAGTTAACTAACAGTGGCCATCTATATGCGACTCGTATCAGCGTGGGCGCTATACGGTATGCTCTTAAATTTCATTGAATCCATTCCGAACGTGACCACATTTCGCATCAGGCACAAGTTTCTCATGTTTAGCCGAATTGATCGGTAGCCTATACCAAAGTTATATCACGTGTAGCGTGGGACAATGCAACTTCATTGTTTACACCGACCGTGACCGGCCAGTGGTGTATCACTGAACACTGTTGGAGTCTCGTACCCCTAGGCTCTCTGTGTTCTGCTCTGCACTTTGGCTGTTTCGAGTTCAACGCATGGTCAGTCCTCAGAGAAAATGATAATAGAGTAAATTAATAGCCCAATCCTAGTTCAGCACCCAGCTTAGTTTAGCACATTTGCGAAAATGAGGGCCGGGGTCCCAAACTAGGATTGAGCAAAATTAAGCTATGACCCCGATCGGTCAAGCTAACGTCTGTGAAATGTCTCGCTTCATCTTTTCGCTATCCGGCTGCACTGAGGATGGCGTGCGGAGACACACGGTCATGAACCCCCGGAGCCACACTGCTACGAGTCACTCCCGCCCCGTTTCACGGGTATCCAGCTTGCTGAGAATCGCAGAGTTTATGCGTCGGTTAGGTTACACGCTAAGTGCTGCACCGGACGCATGCAGAGCTTGTGAGGGAGCGATCTTGCTGTAAGGTGTACTTGATGGTTGCTGCAGCAGCCGGATTTAATAGCAGCGCGTTTACCCATTTCAAATCTCACCAGAAATCGCACCTTTGGTGTGTCAGAAATGTCAATAGTTATCGTTGCCATCGGCGGTCGATTAGATTGACGGAATTTTATCATCAAAAGACAGTACATACAGGCTTACACACTTGCTCCCGCCACACACACGCCATCCTGTTGTTTTTCTTCCAATAGATAAATATATTTTTATATATATATAGCAACAGTCGCTTGCTTAGGCATGGACGAGCACGGCAGACGCATCCTGCCCATTCGCTCTCTTGTCTCTCCCCCCCTCAAACCTTCGCCGGGGAAAAACCAGACTTGGGGTGGGGGAGGGGGAGACTGAAACTGACGAGAACTAACGAAGAATCGCAAACTTTGCAGGTTTCAGAGACATTAGTGATGAAGACTATGATATCACCGTGCCGACGAGACTTGACGCGTCCGGCATGCCGCGTGCGGACAGCGAGCCGCACTACAGGAGGCGGCGGGCCATCGAGGAGGCAGATAGGTGGAAGGGCGGTGGTGACGATAGCACCTTGTACCGCATCAAGGCATTCGGCAAGGAGTTCACGCTACACCTGACCGCGTACAGTGATTTTCTCTCACCGAATTTCGTCGTTGAGCAGATCATTGACAATGTGACGTGGATCTTTCGGCCCGAGGGCCTGCCGGAGGGCAACCTCGCACACTGCTTCTACCGAGGAGTCGTGGATGAGCAGGAGGATTCAGCGGCCGCAGTCAGCCTGTGCCACGGCCTGGTGAGTAACACCCCTGCACGTAAGCCGCCGCTGGCGACCCCTGGTGGCTGCAGCGTGGCCGTCGTCTGGCATCTGCGCGCAAAAGCCGTCACTGGCGACCCCTGGTGGTTGCAGCGTGGGAGTCCTCTGGCATCTGCGCGCGTAAGCTGCAGCTGGCGACCCCTGGTGGCCGCGGCATGGCCGTTGTCTGGCATCTCTGCGCGGGTGAGCCACTGCTGGCGACCCCTGGTGGCTGCGGCGTGAGACTTGCTTGTCGTCTCCCCATGCTGCTACATCATGGGAGTGGTGCATCATGGGATTTGTTTGTCGTCGGTGTGGCAACTACTCCTGTGATTCCTGCGGCGATCGCTTGATCGCGGGATTGTACGTACATAGTGAGTGCTGCCGATTACGATAGTCATTGGAATTTGGATAGAGTTGTCGCGCCCACAAATTAATTGTGATATTAATGCATTAAGGTGGCGATGTGATTTGTGCAACGGGCTTGCAGTTAAGTCAACCTAGAGGCGGTGAAACGACGCCAGCATATTCTACTGCGCACGTGATTTACAGACTCTAAAGTCTGTCTGCACGTGGCACAAAGGACAGACAGCAGAGGGCGCTGAGTTATTCGCGTACAGCCACCGTGATGGGTGTGTGTGGCTGGTGGGGCAGAGGGGGAGGGAACAGTTTACCTGCCTGCACACATGTGATAGTTCCTGTTTTTCTTCGATCACATGTAATTTATTGACTTAAGTCTCTAGCCTGAAGAATTATGTCTAGGATATTTGCGCTGTGTTTAGTCTTATGCAGAGGCTGCGGCCTAGTCTGCGGGCGGTTCTTGCGTACATGTGTGCCTGGTTAGGAGCCCAGCAAGCGTAGAGCTCCTACCATGTTGAGATGTGGGGCCACGGTGACGAAGGGGAGTTGCATCTGCATTATAGTCACTGCTGGTGGAACAGGTGTTCTAAATCTATTGTTGATTTCGTTCTGATATCCGCTGGGGGTGCGTAGCCACTGACATCTACCCGCATGCATGCCTTGGAACATCTCACCAGCTATATAATGCAGTCTGCGGGCCGGCGTGAGGCGAAAAAAGACTCCAGGCACCCGGGAGGTTCAATGTAAGAAAATTTAAAGGTCACAGCCAACACATGCATGCGAAATTAATGGCTGGCTCCCGTATAAGACAGGATGGTGCCTGATGCAGTGGCTGGGATATTTTTGCCCAACTGCCGAAGCACTGTTCAGCATTTTACCAGAATTCTGAACATCTGCACTTACTGGGGTTTTTACCGTGATGAAACACTGAATTCCCATTTATTTGCTAATGCAAGGCTGTGTTCTTTCTCTCTATCGCTTCCTCATTGCGGTGATAACTACTAATTGGTATGCTGTTCGGTCGTGTGGTAGTTTTTTCTATATATTGGCTAAACAGCATCACGTGTAAGTAAAATAACTCGTGCAAGTTGTGCGCGTATACGTTTTCCAAAGGGTGGTATGTCGCCTCATGTGGTTCAGCAAATCTTTTCTTTTGGGTATATAACCCATTTTTTCACGCCAGTCAGCTGTAGAAGAGACGAATTGAAGGAAGCAACGCGCTCTGCAGATGCCTGTAGCGCACCAACGCCGGATTATTGCTGTGGGAAAACAATGCGCTGTCTGTACGTAATAGTCGGGTCAGCACCATGGCTTCATATTTGCTGCGTATTGCCATCCACTCTGCCTCTTCCTCATCTCTTCACACACTCGTCACTGATCATTCGTATCTCCGTCTCCTCTGCCTCCTCCTCATCCCTTCACACACCCGTGACCGATCATTCGTATCTCCGTCTCCGTGACCACCTCTTCTGCCTCCTCCTCATCCCTTTACACGTCCCCTTCTCGCTCTCGTGTCGCCATCCTAGCAACCTCACGCACGCACGGACCTATGTCGAGGATTCTGATGAAGCCATACACCGGGGGGTTTTAAATAGTAAGGTGTGTGAGTGTGTGGGGTGCGTGAGTGTGTGGGGTGTGTGTAAGTGTGTGGGGTGTGTGAGTGTGTGGGGTGTGGGTAGGTGTGTGGGGTGCGTGAGTGTGTGGGGTGTGTGAGTGTGTGGGAGTGTGTGAGTGTGTGGGGTGCGTGAGTGGGTGGGGTGTGGGGTGTGTGAGTGTGTGGGGTGTGCGTGAGTGTGGGATGTGTGAGTGTGTGGGGGCTGGGTTGTGTGAGTGTGTGGGGTGTCTGAGTGTGTGGGGTGTGTGAGTGTGTGGGGTGTGTGTGAGTGTGTGGGGTGTGTTAGTGTGTAACGTAGTGTGTGGGATGTGTGAGTGTGTGTGGTGTGTGAGTGTGTGGGGTGTGTGTGTGTGGGTTGTGTGAGTGTGTGGTGTGTGTGAGTGTGTGGGGTGTGTTTGGGGTGCGTGAGTGTGGTGGGGTGTGTGTGAGTGTGTGGGAGTGTGTGGGGTTGGTGTGAGT
>NW_014579021.1:34685-37050 GCF_000485595.1 Priapulus caudatus
GTGAGTGTGTGGGGCGAGTGTGTGGGGTGAGTGTGTGGGGTGTGTGTGTGGGGCGAGTGTGTGGGTGTGTGAGTGTGTGGGGCGTGTGTGGGGTGAGTGTGTGGGGCGTGTGTGTGGGGTGTGTGGGAGGGATCGAGGAAGATGCTGGTGCGGGCTGAGCGGCGCATCATCAACGGGTCATGGGGTTACTATCGCACGCGCGCGCGCCTGGAAATGTTGCCGGGGTCAACAACACAGCCTGTGTGTACGTATGTGCGTGCATGCGTGTGTGCGCGTGCGTGACTACGTGCGTGTGTGTGCGTGCGTGACTGCGTGCGTGAGTGCGGCCGAGTGACTGCCAGTGTGCGTGGGTGGGGTGGGGGTGGGGGTATGTGTACGTGTGAGAAAGGGTAGAGAGAGAGAGAGAGAGGGGGAAGGCAGACAGACAGAAGGGGAGGGGAAGCGTAAATAATATCGGTGTTGGTGGCGTACAGTCGCTTACTTACACTCTCCCTCTTGTTTCCTCGTACAACGCCGTGTTGTTTTTTCGCGTGTGAATATAGCGCATATGTTTACCTCTGATCTATACTTAGTTTAGAGACTTTGTCAGATCGGCTGTACATATCCTATCCTACAGTGCACACGCGCGCATGCATATGCATACGTGCGCGCACACGCGCACATGTACACATGCGTGCACGCACGTACGCACACACACGTACGCACGCACCGACGCACACCGCTTTAGTTTAAAAATTTAAACCGATTAAGTTATTTGCTATCTTAGCCGGGGCGCTACACCCCTGGGTAGGGTTCGTTAGAGTCTTCGCCTCGTAGACAAGAGATGCTATACCCTCGTACAGCCGATATAGTCATTGAACGCTGTCATAGTAAAGATTACATCTCGGGCTTACTGTAGTTCTACTTCCCTGAAGCGCGCATATACATATACTGCTACTCGACAAGGTATAGGCCTTTATCTCGCGCGGTATCTCGCCGCATGTACACGAGGGGGCATAGAGAGAGGTAGGTACAATGAATGATGTGGATTAGAATGGGCGCCCTTGCCTCTCTCCATACGTGATCAGAGATTCTTGATCTTTGCCAGGCACTGCGTTTTGAGTGGCGTGATCGATAAGCGTCGATCGTGGGTGATCTGTGCTTGATCGTAGCCGTGAGTGGAGTGATCCGTAGCGTACCCGACAGTGCGTGATCGTACGGATCGTTGGATCGGATGTGGCGGATCGTGAGCTGTGATCGTAGGGGACCAGTTGATATCGTAGCGTGAAAGTGGCCGTGATCGTAGCGTGATCGTGGCGTGATCGTGTGCGTGATCGTGGCCGTGATCGAGCGTAGGTGGAGTGATCGTACGTGAAATGTGTGCTGATCAGTGCGTGATCGGAATATGGTACAGGATGGAGGTCAGAGGAGCGAAACCTTCCAACCTAAAGGCCATAATTCGACCATCGATTAATGCAAATGTTGGACGAATGCTACAGTAAACTGGCACCTTGAGGTAGTTAAGAACATTACTTATAGCCAAACGCGGTATTAGTTTGCTCCAATATCACTGCTAATTATTAAGAAATGTCTAATTGAAACCGTAAAATTTTGGTACATTCTGCGGACAACTGCTAAATTTTATAGCCAACAAAATAAACATCGAGTTTCGGTTCGGTGACGTCACAATGTTTGCTACAGATGTTGAGCATCGAATTGTTTGCTCCGGGGTAAATTCGTTTGCCTATGTATATTGGCTAGTTTGCCACCATATATATGTTGCTTGTAATCTTCAAAACTTGCGTATCATTCATTTATTCCCGAATCCCAAGATGTAAAACCATAACGTACGGAATGCGCACGTGCAGACTACCAGGATCGAAATCACTGCAGGCCGAGCATACGTGCCGAAAATGTCCGGTGCACTATAATTGTATGACACCGCCTCGCCGTGTTTCGGCCGGTTACGCCGGCATGGCGGTTTGAACTGTCAACAACCGATTTCGTGGCACTGCGGATTTAATTGGACATTTGCTTAGTAACCGCAGTGATATTGGGACAAACTGAAACGCGTTTCGGCTATGAAAGCTAATGTACTTATTAATCTACAACAAGGTTCCAGTTACTGTAGCATTCGTTAAAATTGCATTAATCCAATGGGTCGAATTATGGCCTTTAATTACAGCGAAGCTAGCACTCGCTCGTTGCCATGTTGCCCGTTGCGCATGGCACAAACCAGAGCGTCGAATCCAGCGACCACACCATGCACGCGGGCACGCACGCAGCTCACGCACGGCACGCACTACGCACCGCTCATCCGCATACACGCCACAAGCACGCACAAGCACACCCTCAATCACGCGTAACACAGCAACACGCACCCGCG
>NW_014579021.1:37075-43698 GCF_000485595.1 Priapulus caudatus
GTCCCCCATGCGGCGGAGAGAGAGAGAAAGGCTTCCTGCTGATCGAGGAATTGTTAGGTGTAATGTTTACGAGGCCCGGTCCGTCTGTCCGTCCCAGGTGTTGGTCTGCCCCGAACGCCGCCGCGAGCGACGCTCGCCTGAACGCTACACGACACCTCTTTCGTCAACTCATCCCACCGACTTCTCCTCGCCAACCCTGTCACCTTCTCCTACGTACCACGAACTTCTACCTCGCCCCCTGTCACCTTCTCTTATGCCCACACGGCTTCTTCTTGCGGTCGGCCTCGTCACCTTCTCCTCGCCACCCTGTCAACCTTCTCCTATGTACCCTTCTCCTCGCCACCCTGTCACCTTCTCTATGTACACAACTTCTCCGTTGCGCCCGCCCTTACACCTTCTCCTATGTAACTGTCTCCTCGCCACCTGTCACCTTCTCATATTGTACCTTCTCCTTCCCACCCCTCTCACCTTCTCTATTGTACACGACCTTCTCCTCGCCACCCTGTCATCTTTCAGTAGTCACACGACCTTCTCCTCGCCACCGTCTGTCACCTTCTCTATGCACCACGGACTCTCTCCTCGCCCACCTGTTCACTTCTCCTATCGTTACACGACCTTCTCCTCGCCACGCCTGTCCACCCCCCTTCTCCTACTGTACACGACCTTCTCTCCGCCACCTTACACCTTCTCTAGTTAGCCTTCTCCTCGCCACCCTTACAGCGCTTTCCTATGTACACGACCTTCTCCTCGCCACCCTGTCACCTTCTCCTATGTACCACGACCTTCTTCCCAGGGCCGGCATCTCACGTGCTGCACGCATAGCGACTTCTCATACACCACGCCTTCCCCTCACCATCTCGCTTTCTCTCGCTCTCGCGTTCCCCTCGTCGCTGCTCCGGCGCGCTCCGCGTCTCTCTCTCTCTGCCTCATCTTCTCTCTCTCTCTCTTCTCCCCGCGTAGCACTCCATTAACCTCTCGCCATACGCTACGAAATCCCCAGCGCTGTAAGCTCCTCCACACACGGATACTCTTAGCACCATAAACCTCACGCGTGCAATCTGTGTCAAGGAAGTGTCATAGTCCTATAAGACGCACACTGGTCGTGCAACGGCGCCTCGAAAACCCCGACTTCGAAACTGGATTCAAACGAGGAATAGGCCCGGCCCACCCCTGCTGCCAGCACCAACCCACTTCTCTCCTACTACAACACCCGCGCGACACTGCGCCACACTGCACTGTATTTAATGCGCAACATTCCTTCTGCCAACTTTTACTGATTTTCATAAGGTCTGTGCCCTACACCCAGCCGCCCCAGCCGTCACGGCAGTACCATGGGGACATAGACCCTCTCAGCCTAACTACTGATTACAACCGTGCCGCTGAGGGAGGCGTGAGAGTGGCACCCCGTGATTCGTAAATGAGAGGGCGTGATTCGTAGCGTGAGAAGCGCTGATCGTATGCTGAGAGTGGCGTGATCGTAGCGTTCGATCGTGGCGTGATCGGCTGTGATCGTAGCCCGTGAGTGGAGTGATCCGAGCGTCACAGTGCGTGATCGGTAGCGTGATCGTTGGCATCGGATCGTGGCGGATCGTGAGCCGATGAGGTCAGTTGATGTCGCTAGCGTGAAAGTGGCGTGATCGTAGCGTGATCGTGCGTGATCGTGTGCGTGTTCGTGCGGATCGGCGTATGGCAGTGAGTGCGTACGTGAGGACCAGTGAAATGGCTTTGATCATGCGTGATCGGAATGCTACAGGATGGAGTCAGAGGAGCGAAACCTCAACTTAAAGGCATAATTCGACCGATCGATTAATGCAAAGTTGGACAGAATGCTGACAGTAAACTGGCACCTTGAGGTAGTATAAGTCAACATTACTTATAGCCAACGCGGTATTAGTTTGTCCAATACACTGCTAAATTATTAAGAAATGTCAATTGAAACCGTAAAATTTGGTAATCTGGCGACAACTGCTAAATTTTATAGCCAACAAAATAAACATCGAGTTTCGGTTCGTGACGTCACATGTTTGCTCAGGATCGTTGAGCAGATCGAATTGCGTTGCTCCGCGGGTAAATTGTTCCTCTATGTTATATTTGGCTAGTTTGCCACCATATGTATATGTTGTCTGTAATCTTCAAGAACTCGTATCATTCATTTATTCCCGGAATCCCAAGAGTAAAACCATAACGTACGGAATGCGCACGCAGACTACAAGGATCGAAATCACTCACGGCCGAGCCATACAGTGCGAAAATGTCCGGTGCCTATAATTGTATGACACGCCTCGCCGGTTTCGGCCGGTACGCCGGCATGGCGGTTTGTAACTGTCAACAACTCATTTCGTGGACGCGGATTTAATTGCGACATTTCTTAGTAACCGCAGTGATATTGGACAAACAAACGTCGTTCGGCTATGAAGCTAATGTACTTCATTAATCTACAACAAGGTTCCAGTTACTTGTAGCACTTCGTTAAAATTGCATTAATCGCAATGGTCGAATTATGCCTTTAATGTACACGAAGCTAGCACTCGCATCGTTGCCATGTTGCCGTTGCGCATGGCACAAACCAGAGCGTCGGAATCCAGCGCACCACACCATTGCACGCGGCACGCACGCACCACGCACGGCACGCACTACGCACCGCTCATCCCGCATACACGCCACAAAGCACGCACAAGCACACCCTCAATCACTGCGCTACACGAGCAGCACGCAGCGCACGCACGCACACACCCATACCACGCTTACACGCTAAATACAAGCACACCTACGCAAATGCCATGCCGTTGCCTTCCCATCCGGTCTCAACACTACCAGGCGTGTTCATCCAGTACATGTATACGCACAAACGGCCCACTAAACTCCCTTGCCCCTGCTCCTCAATACACCAACACTTGCTGCTAAAACTGAGATTCACCCAAGCCAAGTGGCGACACCCTAAACTTTCCTTTCAACTCACGTGCGAAATCTATGACTGATTCATGAGATGTCCGCACAGAAATATACTTCCTCTGTACAGGACGCTCGCTCTCTCTTCCCAGCCGACTTACGGGAATCATTTCTAGCCGAGTGAAACACCGCAAATCCCACAGAACAAGTACTGGGCAAGCAATAACGCAAGATTAACTACAAATCTAAACTCAATTAAAATCTTCAATATAACTCCTAAAGTTAAACCCTAATATACACATAGCCCTAACCCTAACGCACACATAATAAGAATGTGCGCGGTTATACGCCACACCAACATAAGCCAATGTATAGAAGCCATAAGCAGACCCACCGTTACGCGCCTGAGCACATGTTTCGGCACGGTCTGCATGAGCATTAGTAGAGAGAAAAGCTTGTAACCGCCGCCCGGGTTCATTTGCGCCGCTACCAGGCTTTACTTTCACCGGGTCATCACACGTCCCCTTCCCCCACTCGTTCTAACTCACACTCTCTCCGCCGCTCTCTTATTTCACTCTACCTCCCGTGTTCGCTCGCCGCTCTCGCTTCTCTCACTCTCTCTCTCTCTCTCTTTCTCTCTCTCTCTCTCTCTCTCTCTCTCTCTCTCTCTCTCTCTTCTCTCTCTCTTCTCTCTCTCTCTCTCTCTCTCTCTTCCCTAGCGCTCTCTTTCGCCCCCTCTTTTTCACTCGCCCCTCGGTCTCCCGCGCTCTCTCTCTCTCTCTTTTTCACTCTCCCCTTGCTCTCTTGCCCTCTCTCTCTCTCTCTGCCTCTCGCCCCTCTCCCTCTCTCTCGTTCTCCCTCTGTCTACCGCACAATGCCCAGCGTGGACGTGTATGCCTGGTCGTGCCGCACCGACCCGTGTTTGGCATCGTCAACGAGGGAGAGCGCTCATCGGCGCGCGAGCTAACGATGACAAGAGCCGCAGACGCGTCTGGGCTCATCTGAGGTCTGTTGGGCTACGTATTATAAACGTTTAAAATTTTCAGTCGTGCGTAGTACCACATTTGGTTAGGCGCAGATATGCAGACACGCAGTTGCGTACGCATCATTGTTTAGGAACGCCCACTATCGAGATGGCCAGGTAGGGAGGGTGGGGGGAGGGGGTGGGGAGCGGTGGGGGAAGATGGCGGGGGGAGGGGGTGGGGAGGGGAGGGAGGGTGGGGGTGAGGGGGCTCTAATAGCAAAAGCGTTCACTCCTTTTGTTAACAGTCAACAAATCCATGTTTAACCCTCCTCTTGAGGGTCAAAAGGATTATCCGGACACTTACTCTCGCATGTCAGCAGAAGGCGACATTTCTGCGTCTTTCAATAAAGCCATAAAATGCTTAGGTCACCGCTGAACAAAAAAGTATTTTCAAAATCGCTCACGTCCAGACCTGTCCTCAGAAAATGTCTTAAAAATCTGCCCTGCTGCCCATTGACCTTTGACCTCGTGACCTCCAATTTCGGCACATGTGATAGGCTTTTCCTACCATGATGCTATACACGACTATCACCGAGCCATAGGTTTCGAGCGTTTAGATTTGTGCCGCATTTATGCAATTCCTCCCTATACCTTAAGTTAAGGACGATGAATGTTCCCCTTTTTTACACTTCTTGACCTTTGACCTTTGACCCCCGCTTTCGACATCCCAACTCGTTTTGACGATCCCCGCCAACGACCCAAATATCGTGACCGCTACGTCGAGCGGTTAAGATTTAGTGCCCGAATGTTGACGCGACTGGACGGCGACGCCTGACGGCAACGACCGACGGACGGACGCCGTCAATGCATTCTACAAGCTGCATCATGACTATGTCAGATCAGCTTTATCACGCTACGATCACGCCGCTCTCACGCTACGATCACGCCACTCTCACATTACGATCACGCCACTCTCACGCCTCCCTCACGCCACGTTGTAATCAGTAGTTAGGCTGAGAGGGTCTATGTCCCCATGGTACTGCCGGTACGGCTGGGGGGCTGGGTAGGGACACAGACCCTATGAACAGTAGTTAGGCAGAAGGAATGTTGCGCATTCAAATACCAGTGGTGGCCAGTGTCGGCGGGGGTGTAGTAGGAGAGAAGTGGGTTTGGTGTGCAGCAAGGGGTGGGGGGCTATTCCCGTTTGAATCCAGTTTCGAAGTCGGGGTTTTCGAGCGCCGTTGCACGACCAGTGTGCGTCTTTATAGACTTGACACTTTGACACTAGATTTGCACCGGTGAGGTTATGGTGCTAAGGAGGTCATAGTGTGTGGGAGGAGCTTACAGCGCTGGGGATTTCGTAGCGTATGCGAGAAGGTTATGGTGCTAAGCGGGAGAGAGAGAGAGAGAGAGAGAGAGCGCGCGCGAGAGAGAGAAAGAGGGGGAGGGAGAGAGAGCGAGAGAGAGCGAGAGAGAGAGAGAGAGAGAGAAAGAGAGAGAGAGAGAGAGAGTGAGAGAGCGAGAGCGCGAGCGAACGGGAGGTAGAGTGAAAAAGAGAGCGGCGGAGAGAGTGTGAGTTAGAGAGTGGGGGAGAGGGGACGTGTGTGACCGGGGAAAGTAACCTTGGTAGCGGCGCATGAACCCGGGCGGCGGGTTACAAGCTTTTCTCTCTATAGCTCATGCAGACCGTGCGAAACATGTGCTCAGGCCGTACGGTGTCTGCTTATGGCTTCTATACATTGGCTTCTGTTGGTGTGCGTATACGCGGCACATTATTATTATGTGTGCGTTAGGGTTAGGGTTATGTGTATAGTTAGGTTTAACTTTAGGGTTATATTGAAGATTATAATTGAGTTTAGAGTTTGTGTTAATCTTGGCGTTATTGCTTGGCCGTACTTGTTCTGGTGGGATTTGCGGTGTTTCATCGCTAGAATGATTCCGTAAGTCGCTGGGGAAGAAACCACTCCTGTACGAGGAAGTATATCTGTGGGACATCTCATGAATTCAGTCTAGATTTCCACGTGGTTGAGAGTTTAGGGTGTCCACTTGGTTGGGTGAATCTCAGTTTAGCAGCAAGTGTTGGTGTATTGAGGAGAGGGGAAGGGGTAAGTGGGCGTTTGTGCGTATACATGTACTGGATGAACACGCCTGTAGTGTTAGACGGTGGAGGCAACGATGGCATTTGCGTAGGTGTGCCTGTATTTAGCGTGTGCGTGGTATGGGTGTGTGCGTGCGTGCGCGTGCGTGCTTGCTCGTGTACGCGTGATGAGGGTGTGCTTGTGCGTGCTTGTGCGTGTATGCGGGATGAGGGTGCGTGTGCGTGCGTGCGTGCGTGCGTGCGTGCACGCGTGCATGGGTGTGGTGCGCTGGCATTCACGCTCTGTTTGCTGCCATGCGCAACGGCAACATGGCACGATGCGAGTCTAGCTTCGTGTAATTAAAGGTTGAGGTTTCGCTCCTCTGACTCCATCCTGTACCCATCCGATCACGCCACGATCACGCCACTTTCACGCTACGATCACTCCACTCACGCTACGATCACGCCACGATCACGCTACGATCACGCCACTTTCACGCTACGATCACTCCACTCACGCTACGATCACGCCACGATCACGCTACGATCACGCCACTTTCACGCTACGATCACTCCACTCACGCTACGATCACGCCACGATCACGCTACGATCACGCCACGATCACGCTACGATCACGCCACTTTCACGCTACGATCACTCCACTCACGCTACGATCACGCCACGATCACGCC
>NW_014579022.1:0-302 GCF_000485595.1 Priapulus caudatus
ATATATATATATATATATATATATATATATATATCAGCATAACATGGGTAATCGTTTATATACTTGGTGTGACTGAACTGTTAAAAAGCCAGCGAGTTTCTTCAATTTTTAACACATGACATTTTGCATGTTTATAGAATTTCTCACCAGTACACATATATAAGAGGAAACCTCCCAACAACTAGATGGACAGATTTCCTCTTTCATAGGAATCAATTTCTAATGAAAAAATATACGTACTTAATTGTCAATTTTCACAGCGTGATATATAAAATTGCTTTTAAAGGTCATGTAATCTGCCA
>NW_014579022.1:1152-3040 GCF_000485595.1 Priapulus caudatus
TCCTGAATTCGAAATAAGTTTCCTGAATTCCATCTCTGCAACGCTAATGCTTTCTTGTCTTACTGCATTAGGCCGTATGCACAGATCAACACGTTGAGATCCGCTGGTGCAGCATAACTGATAGCACCACTGCGCAGCTGTCCGCCAGCATCTCCTCCTGTCGTCCCTACAGCCGATAGCCATACTCTCTGCAGTCGGCTGACACAGGAACGCTGTTCAAGGTAGTTTACAATATATAGCATGTCACAGATATTTTGACTAATAATAAACGTCAGGTCAGCCGTGCAGAACACACAGACGCGCACCGTACCACACGCCGCAGCGCCACACGTCCACGTACCGCACGCGCGCAGGAGATTATAAATGTGAATAGTCAGTCCACGTATACTGTCCTGTGTCGCCGTGTATTTCCGTGAAGCAGCTCTTACTTTCGTTCATCTGTTTATTCAGAAAAGATTATGGTACACGCATTTTTCGTGCATACGTAGCGTTGTGTGTATGAACGCGGATATGCTATGGACACTTGAGCCAGTGTAGCTAAAGTACTGATGCAGTAATTCTCTCACTATTGAAGTGCATGGTTTCTTGCAGGCATTGGAAGAGGAATGATTTACACACCTTCCGTTGTCATTAACGGACTTTATTTCGACAAGAAGCGTTCTCTGGCGAATGGACTGGGAGCAACAGCCGGAGCCGTGGGTGCGTTAATTGGACCCATGCTGTGTGTGAAGCTAATCGAGCTTTATACCTGGCAAGGTACGATGATCAGTTTGGCTGGCATTTACCTACAGAGCGTAGCAGCTGGCGCCCTCTTCCGGGAAATACCGCAATCGTCAAAGGACGCGCTGGCCGAGCGCCGCGGCGAGGGCGGCCGTCTCATGATGCCGCTTACGGACACGAAGAAGTTCGTACTTCACTGCCTGAATTATCTACTGAACTCGTTCAGTGTGAACGTGCTCGTGACGTTCGGTGTGTTGTACGGCGTCCGGCAGGGCTTGAGTCTCTCGCAGGCTGCTCTCATGATCACAGTTCTCAACATCTGCAACGTCGTGCTGCAATTCGTCGTGTCGTCGCTCGCCGACCGCTCGTGGTTCTTCCGTCGCATCGTCTTCGTCGTCGCGACCATCATCCTCGGCGTCACCTACTTCTTGTTCCTGCTCGCACGCGAACCGTGGTCGTTCACGATCTGCTGTGTGCTGTACGGGTGCGCCTACGGCGCTAGAGCGAGCCTGGAAACGACGATGCTGGTGGATTTGTTCGGCATACAGAATCTACCGATGGTCCAGGCGTTCTACCATTTTTCCTATGGTCTAGGAGGTCTCGTCGGACCTCTTGCAGCAGGTGAGTGCTCGCGTACGATTTGGCTCGCCAGATGTGTGTTGTCATGACAGATTTACTAATGTGTTGTTGCAGTACAGGTGTGAAGTGACATGCGCATGGAGTCGTTGACAGACCTATTTCTACGGTTATTTAGTTTACTACTAGTTCTAGTGTTTAGGCTCCTGTTCATCGTGTTTAGTCTGGTGTCCGTTCATCCAACTGATGCGTGATATGTGATATATCATTCCTATATAGACCTTATCCCTTTGCCTTCATTCCATGATAAATGGTTCACCTAGCTGCACTCCTTCGAGTAATCTCCATCCGTAACAAGTCAATTTCCGAACCAGTTCAAGTTTATTAACCTCTGCCAAATCACAAAGCATGACTTTTCTTTTACACGAACATTACTGTCCCTATCACGCCCGCCGCTCACTTGATCTTCAGTGTCTTGATCCATGCATTAATTAAATTTATATTGAAGTGAAGCGAATTCGCCCGAAGGTCCGTTCACGCGGCAACATGTGTACACTACGCTACGATTTTCTATCTCGTAATTTACGATTTG
>NW_014579022.1:5757-9286 GCF_000485595.1 Priapulus caudatus
AGTATATATATATATATATATATATATATATATATATATATATATATATATATATATATATCAGCATAACATGGGTAATCGTTTATATACTTGGTGTGACTGAACTGTTAAAGAGCCAGCGAGTTTCTTCAATTTTTAACACATGACATTTTGCATGTTTATAGAATTTCTCACCAGTACACATATATAAGAGGAAACCTCCCAACAGCTAGATGGACAGATTTCCTCTTTCATAGGAATCAAGCGAGACATATGTTGCTAGGCCGCCTGGCGTACGCTCACGGGAATGAAAGAAGACATGAGTCATGCAGACAGGAACGAAGAAAGGCCAGAAAGTTAACAAGGACACAAGAAGACAGGAGTATGGTGCTGGAGGAATGGCAGAGAAGAAGGAAATTTTTGTATTATTTTGCTTATTTTGTCAGACCCAGGTGTGACTTTTCTTCTTCACAACCCCAAGAACAAACGTCCATATAGTGTTACACGATGTACAATATATCACATACTATATCAATAATATGAACACGTTACAATATACAAGGTTTACTGCTGAATCTCAAGGTATACAGGGTCATGGTCACTGTAGTATGTGGAGAGGACTCCAGATCGTACACTGTGGCAGTTCTTTGTGTAGATGTGATCCAGCAAGCTTCCTCGACCATCACCCATCCAGAATGTGGACTGTCTGATCAACTGTTTGAAGCATCTTAATGGCTTAAAGATGACGTGATCAGGGTTTGATGTGAGATCTTTGTTGAAATCGTCTGCAGTTATACAGGTGTGTGAAGCAGGTATGTGGTGAAGAAGTTTTGTCAAAGATTGTTCGAGTGTTGCTAGAGTTACTGCTGGCGACGGATAGATGACAACGAGTGTCATCTCTCCTTCCAAATAAAGAAGTATAAGTTCTAGACCGGGTTGGATGATACGTTGCGGGAGACTTTCGTGCGTGAAATGGACCGAGTCCTTGATGAACACAGCCACTCCTCCATGCTTGAGTGCACAATGCCTATCAAATCGCAACAGTTTGAAACCTGGTAATTGCAAAGAGGTGGAGTTTATGTTAGGCCTCAACCATGTCTCACATAGACCAATGATATCTGCCGCCAGCATTTCAGGGAAATTTGCTTGGAGAAAATGTATATTATGGACAACAACTATTAACTTCTCTGGAATGGGGGGTGTTGATAACAGAGGTGTGCCTGACACAACCATGGAGGGCATATCTGCTAGAGTAGCAGTAACGTTGGGATTACAATACAGTGCATCTTCATCGAAGTCAGTTATGAATAATCCTTTGATGTTTGTGGCACGGCTCATGGCAACATACTGCATTCTGGGCAGAAATGTTCCTCTGCAACTAATGACACACTGTGGAAGGGTCATGCCTTGAGTTTCGTGCACAGTGCAGGCCCAAGCCAGGCGCAATGGATACTGGTGTTGAGTGATGTGGATACCCTGATACAGGAACTGCTCTGTGTGTGGCTGGATACCAACACAGTTTAATGGCAGAGAGGCAGGGGGAAGTGTCAACATTCTGGTGTTGGCACCAACTTTGGGATTGTCAAACAGAACCGATACCACCTGAGGCTGTCCAAAGTGAGTGCAAATGGTAGCAACTTTTTTTACTGTGCCAATTACGCCATTACATAGTCCATCTATGACATCCAAGTTTGTTGTCAACATAATACGTGCTTCACTTGCCAAATACACAGACTCTCTAAGGATAGTATTTGTCTTCTCAGCTGGCTTCTTGCGCATCTGAGTGATGCCTCCTTTTGAGTGGACGTCTGTTGCTGCAATTTTGATTTTACCGGAACAGCTGGCTATCTGCTTTTCATTGAATGCATCAACGTCTCTGTTCTTGGAGTAGATATGCAGGGCATCAACAGGGACATCCGGTTCACTAAAGCAGCGAGTAGACAAGAGAGCCTTATCAGCATGACTGAGGTGTTCGTTCTTGCTCTTGGATTGTATGTGGTTGAGAAATGTTGCAAACTGTAAATCGTCCGTCTGTCTCATGACCTTGTCAAGCGTCCACAGCTGGAATATGTCCCACAGAGACTCACTGAGTCTACCAGGATCAATGTTGTGAAGAGACCGTTCTCCCACTGGTGGTATCTGGTAGATGTCTCCAACTGCCAACACACTAATGCCACCAAATGGTCTTTGGTTTTGTGTGATCTGCTTCAAGTGCTCACTGATGTACATCAGCATGTTCTGGCCGACCATAGACACCTCATCAATAATGAGAATTTGGAGACTGGTGTATCGACTTCGTAATCAAGCAAGCTGTTCCTCCCCCAGAGGTTTGTATTGGCCGTTTTTTGTTTCACTGTGGATGGCAAAGGCTGAGTGGATTGTCTGGCCTCTTATATTGAAAGCTGCAGTACCCGTGTATGCTACAAGCAACACAGTGATATCATCCGCGCTTGTGGTCAATTGGGAGACAATGCGAGTGGCTTCATAACAGATTCCGTTGATGACATGTGATTTCCCTGTCCCCGCTCCTCCAGTGACAAAGGTGTAGAAGGGGTCTACTTTATGTCTACTGCCTCAGCCCAACCGTCTTGCAGTATGTCTCCATTTTGCACTGATGTCCATGCACTGTCAATCAGTTCGACATCATGTTCAAAAATGTCCATGTGGGATACGACTACATGTCTCACGGTGACTTTCTGTCCTTTGTAGGAGAGTACCACTCATGAAATACTCCTAATAGCTTTGGTGGTCTGGCTTCAATGTTTTTTCACGGTGTGGTAAGTACATACGAAGTAATGCACATGGCATAATATACCTCTCACTGTCTTTTGCCATAGAGGTTTTGAGGTATCTGATCACAGCATGTTTTTTTCACTTTCTTACTTTTCCCATGCCATTGAGCAACTTGAAAACATGATCCTGTCCATCTTTTTGTAAATCTACAGGGTCTGGCTGACTGTCATGAACAGCATTGTCATCGTCATCATTATTATTCTAACCCTAGCAAGACCGTTTTTTGGAGCTAGTGTCAACCCAAAAATATATACAGTGTTTCCCCTGCATTGATACGCGCCTCGCTCAAATTCTCAGTGGCGACAGGAAAATTTGTCAAAAACACCGCCTCGCTGATGAAAATCACCGTTCTTTCATCAATAAACTACACTTTATTGTACTAAAATCGAAATAAAGCTTCAAACGTAAAACACAACGTCGCTAGTTCTATGATAAGCTGCACGTCACACTAGCTACTGGCGACCCCTATTGGCTATTTCGCAAAGATAATATTACCAAAATCTTTAAACAGTTTCTATATTTTTAGCTCATCTCACGAAGTCAGATGCAGCTTATAGAATCGCATGATTGTCCGTGCGTCCGTCCGGCTGTCCGTGCGTCCGTCAACAGTTGGGCACAAATCCTAACCGCTCGACGTACGGTCACGATATTCGTGACGTCGGGGGGGGGGAGGAATCGTGAAAAGGACTCAGGATATCAAATTTGGGGGTCAAGGGTCAAAGGTCAAGATGTGTAAACAAAGGGGGAATATTTCCCC
>NW_014579022.1:15063-22065 GCF_000485595.1 Priapulus caudatus
TTGAAGGCCGCTGTCCTGTGAAGCTTGAAGGTTGCTGTCCTGTGAAGCTTGAAGGTTGCTGTCCTGTGAAGCTTGAAGGCTGCTGTCCTGTGAAGCTTGAAGGTTGCTGTCCTGTAAAGCTTGAAGGCTGCTGTCCTGTGAAGCTTGAAAGTTGCTGTCCTGTGAAGCTTGAAGGCCGCTGTCCTGTGAAGATTGAAGGTTGCTGTCCTGTGAAGCTTGAAGGTTGCTGTCCCGCGAAGCTTGAAGGCTGCTGTCCTGTGAAGCTTGAAGGTTGCTGTCCTGTGAAGCTTGAAGGCTGCTGTCCTGTGAAGCTTGAAGGCCGCTGTCCTGTAAAGCTTGAAGGTTGCTGTCCTGTGAAGCTTGAAGGTTGCTGTCCCGCGAAGCTTGAAGGCTGCTGTCCTGTGAAGCTTGAAGGTTGCTGTCCTGTAAAGCTTGAAGGCTGCTGTCCTGTGAAGCTTGAAGGTTGCTGTCCTGTGAAGCTTGAAGGCTGCTGTCCTGTGAAGCTTGAAGGCTGCTGTCCTGTGAAGCTTGAAGGTTGCTGTCCTGTGAAGCTTGAAGGCTGCTGTCCTGTGAAGCTTGAAGGCTGCTGCTCTGTTCATCATCGAAATCATCAGTCAGTATCCTGGTGAGATCAGTAACTTTTGTCTTAAGTTCCCGATTTTCCGTCTCCATTGTTTTCATCTTCCATGTTAAGTCACTGTTCTGTCTATGTAGATAAGCATTGTATGTCTCTCTGTCTTTCACAGTTATTGCCATGGTGTTGGACATTTTCTCAAGCTCTGAAAGCAGCCAGAGGGATTTGTTCATAGCTGCTTTGGTCTGCTGAAGATGCCTCTGAAGAGCTTTTGTACTATGCTGAGTTTCTCTAGTGGAGATTGAATACAGGGCTGCTCTGAGACTGGTGTCAGCATTGGCTTCATATTCCTGGAGAGTCGTCCTCAGATCATTAACGGTGCTTCTCCTTCTCTTTAACGGACTGGGTCCGGGACTCGGGGCAGGACTTGGGCAGGAATTTGGGTCTACATCTGGGCTGGGCTTTGACCCCTGCGAAGATGATGGTGAATCCATGTTCGCTTTCAACGTTCAATTCAGTCAATTCTGAAAATGTATCATACAGCTGAGCAAACTTGTATTATCTGAAAATATGTTGTGTATGTGTACTTTAGAGTTGCAAAGATTTATTGCAAATTTAAAGGGATGATTTGATTTATGATTCGCAAACTCCTGTAAACAGCTAAGCAATATGCACTTTGAAATTAAAATAGGGTATGAAACATTGCAAACGCACCCACTTGAGCCGAAGTCTCTAAGAAATACAAAAGATACTTTTCTTTTATATTCTATTTCAGTAAAGTTGATTAACAGGTGTAGTAAGGGTGGACAGATGTCAATACTTTTTGTCACTTAAAAAAATTACAGTTTATCATGTCTTCATCTTGCACCCTGAGCAATTTAAACGTAATCAAGTCTTCTCCTCTAGATCTGAGCAGATTTGGATTGAGGAATTGGAATTTGGAAGGAATCAGTTTCACAATAAATAATTGCAGCACTAGTTTGCTTGTCAAAAACCTGCCTGCTACATCTACATTTCAAATGTTTCGAATTTAATGTATATGATATCACGAGACTATTTCTGAAAACAATGTGGCACGTCTTGTTCATAAGTGTAAAATGGGTTTTTCTGTCCTAAAATCTTAGAAGTGTAGCAGGTGGGTTTTTGATCTGTGTATGTGTGTGTGAATGAGGCTAGAGTTACGCAGTAAAGAAAGGAGAGGGATAAGGTTTACATGGAAGTATTTCATGCACAGGTAAGAAACAACAAAACATGACCAGTTAGCCACCAATCTACATACCACCACCGAAAAAGCATGTAAGCATAAGTAGTGAAATGCTCTTTACCCAGGGGGCAAAACCCCATTTTTGGGGTAAACCAGAACCGGGATGCTATAAAAGGTTGTTTGGTATCAACGTGTTCAGGGGACCTCCCTGAACAACTTCCAGGTGGACAACCTTGAAAATATGCTGCTGAAAAAAAATGGCGGCCATTTTTCAAATTGGCCACCGTGTGTAACTAATGATGATCAAAAGGCGTGAGCACTTTCTCGAGTATATGAAAGTTCCAGTAATGCTTCCGTCCTAGTTTAACGCTTTCTATAATGCGCTGACCACTGTCTCCGTACTTTGTTGGTGAGTTGATTCTTGCGGCATGTGACTCTGTTTGTAGTCGATATAGAAGACGCCACCTAGCGCCGCTGCGCTGCCGAAACCAATGACTCCAGATAGAATGAAGACTGGTTTCACCATCTCCGTATAGTCCACTAGGAATCCTGTAGTGATACGAAATTACAAAATTGTAAATTACGAGATAGAAAATCGTAGCGTAGTGCAAACATGTTGTCGCGTGAACGGACCTTTGGGCGAATTCGCTTCACTTCAATCTAAATTTAATTAATAAATAGAGACACTGAAGATCAAGTGAGCGTCGCACGTGAGAGGGACAGTCATGTTCGTGTAAGGGAAAAGTCATGCTTTGTGATTTGGCAGAGGTTAATAAATTACCATTGACTTGTTACGGATGGAGATTACTCGAAGGAGTGCAGCTAGGTGAACCATTTATCATGGGATGAAGGCAAAATGATTAGGTCTATATAGGAATTATATATCACATATCACGCATCAAGTTAGATGAACGGACACCAGACTAGACACCGTGAACAGGAGCCTAAAAGCTAGAACTAATAGCAAACTAAATAACGGTAGAAATAGGTCTGTCAACAACTCCATGCGCACCTCCCTTCACACCTGTATCTGCAACAACACATTGGTAAATCTGTCATGACAACACAAATCTGGCGAGCCAAATCGTACGCGAGCACTCACCTGCTGCAAGAGGCCCGACGAGACCTCCTAGACCATAGGAAAAAAGGTAGAACGCCTGAACCATCGGTAGATTCTGTATGCCGAACAAATCCACCAGCATTGTCGTTTCCAGGCTCGCTCTAGCGCCGTAGGCGCACCCGTACAGCACACAGCAGATCACGAACACCCACAGTTCGCGTGCGAGCAGGAACAAGAAGTAGGTGACGCCGATGATGATGGTCGCGACGACGAAGACGATGCGACGGAAGAACAACGAGCGGTCGGCGAGCGACGACACGACGAATTGCAGCACGACGTTACAGATGTTGAGAACTGTGATCATGAGAGCAGCCTGCGAGAGACTCAAGCCCTGCCGGACGCCGTACAACACACCGAACGTCACGAGCACGTTCAGACTGAACGAGTTCAGTAGATGATTCATGCAGTGAAGTACGAACTTCTTCGTGTTCGTAAGCGGCATCATGAGACGGCCGCCCTCGCCGCGGCGCTCGGCCAGCGCGTCCTTCGACGATTGCGGTATTTCCCGGAAGAGGGCGCCAGCTGCTACGCTCTGTAGGTAATGCCGGCCAAACTGATCATCGCACCTTGCCAGGTATAAAGCTCTCGATTAGTTCACACACAGCATGGGTGAAATTAGCGCACCACGGCTCCGCGCTGTTGCCTCCCAGCTCCATTCGCCAGAGAACGCTTCTTGTCGAAATAAAGTCCGTTAATGACAAGGAAGGTGTGTAAAATTCATTTACTCTTCCAATGCCTGCAAGAAACCA
The DNA here is from genome assembly GCF_000485595.1 of Priapulus caudatus. NCBI lineage: Eukaryota > Metazoa > Priapulida > Priapulimorpha > Priapulimorphida > Priapulidae > Priapulus > Priapulus caudatus. Next base: position 18,711 of record NW_014579022.1, read on the forward strand.
CTTCAATAGTTAGAATATTATTGCATCAGTACTTTAGCTACACGGGCTCAAGTGTCCATAGCATATCCGCGTTCATACACACAACGCTACGTATGCTTACGAAAAATGCGTGTACCATAATCTTTTCTGAATAACAGATTGAAACGAAAGTAAAGAGCTGCTTCACGGAAATACACGGCGACACAGGACAGTATACGTGGACTGACTATTCACATTTTATAATCTCCCGAAAATAATCCTGAATTCATCTCTGGCAACGTAATGCTTTCTTGCTTACCTGCCATTAGGCCGTATGCACAGATCAACACGTTGAGATCCGCTGGTGCAGCATAACTGATACACATGCCAGCTGTAGCCAGCATCCCTCCTGTCGTCACCACCAGCCGATAGCCATACTTCTCTGACAGTCGGCTGAACACAGGACCTGTTCAAGTAGTTACAATTTATACCATGTCACGATATTTGACTATAATAAACGTCACTTCAGGCGTGCACGAACACACAAGCGCGCACGTACACACACGCGCGCGCACACACGTCCACGTACACGCTACTGCTGCGCACGTACAACCACGCCTTGCGCACGCACACCAAGCGCCCTGCACCGAACGCACATGCACGTAGACACAAGTGCACGTACACACACGTGTAGGCACTGCGCATGAAAGCTTGATCAGATGTGAGAACAGAGCAGACAGGGCGAGAGAGAGACAGTCAGCGAGATGAGAGATGTGAGTCGCGAGAGAGAGAGAGAGAGAGAGAGAGAAAGCGCGCGCGAGAGAAAAAAGAAAAGAGAGAGCAAGAGACTCTCCATTGCGCTCCCTCATTTCCCCCAATTATTCCATCCCTCAATCCCTTTCCCCATCCTCCCCACTATACTTCTAACTTATATACAAATTGTAAACATAACCAGAGCATTGTACTGTCTCTTAAAATCAGGCAAACATATAGATTTCTCGGGGTTAGAGAGCGCAAGAAGAAGCGTGCGCGTGCAGCGGGACACACGTGTAAGCGGCGTCTCACCTGACATTAGTGTCATTCCGGTCTGCAGCGATCCCACGAGAGCGATCAGGCTCGTCCTATCCCCGAACACCGACACAAACTCTACGAACAGCACTGGAAAGGAAGAGACTGCGCCGTACATAACGAACATGTTCATGGAAGCGCCCACCAGCACCATCCACGCCCAGCCGTGATCGGTGTGCGCCAAACCCCCGATCTCCACGATGTCCAGTTGATGGACCGCGTCGCCGTCTGTCACGTTGTCTGTGGTCTCCGTGTTTGTCACCTTCCATATGGTCTCCGCGTTTGTCATGTTCACCATGGTCTCTGTGTTTGTCACGTTCTCTGTGGTCTCTGTATTTGTCACATTCTCTGTGGTCTCTGTATTCGTCACATCCTCTGTGGTCTCTGTATTTATCACATTCTCGGTGGCTGCCGTGTCTGTCTCTTTCCTGCCTGCTGTGTTCTCTTGCTGCGTGTTTGTTGTCGGACTGCCTCGCAAGGTGACGGGACAACTCAGCCCTGGCGTGGTCGCTGTAGCTTCACCGTCTACTGACGTCCCACCTTTCACGGCATCACGTTGCATTGTGTATCGTTCTCGTTCTCTGCTAAACTGCCCGTGGATTTCGGTGGATTTGCGCGCAAACCTCTCATAACTTGCAACTGTGTTCTGCCAAACACGACTTGCTCATCCCCCCGCGTCGCTGCATGCACAGGGAATGCAATCAAGAGGACAGGTAGAGAGATGAGAGGGAGGGAAGAGAAAGAGAGAGGGGGAGACGTCGGGGACAACAGCCGGACTCACAGCCGCTCCGCTACAACACACAGACTGTGCTAATCGCGCTAACCGCTACCAAACCCTAACCATATTCAGATAGTTACAGGGTACGTTCCTGCTATACCGGACCGTACCAGGATACGTTCCGACAGTACCCTGGTCGGGACTATAGACCCTATATAAGCATCAGGTAAAGGAATATCTGCTATTAGGGCAGTTAGTGCAGAAAATAGCAATTAAGCAGTCGTTGTATCAGCCTTATATCAGTAACATCAGTAAGTGTCAAGATATGTTCAGAAGCAGTCGTTGTCTCAGCTATACTTAGGTTAACAATTCAGAAGTGTCAGATATATCCAATAAGCAGCTTCGTAGTATCCGCTTATCAGTAACACTCAGTAAGTGTCAGATATTCAGTAAGCAGTCGTTCGTTAATCAGCCTATATCAGTAACATCAGTAAATGTCAGAATATATCAATAGAGGCAGTCGGTGTATCAGCTATGATCAGTAACATCCCGTAAGTCTCAGATATATTCAGTCAAGCCCAGTTCGTTGTATCAGCTATATCAGTGACATCAGTAAGTGTCAGATATATCAGTAAGCAGTCGCTTGTAATCAGCTATAATCAGTACATCAGTAAGCTGTTACATATATCAGTAAGAGTCGTTTGTATCAGCCTATATCAGTTAACATCACTAGGAAGTCGTCAGATATATATCAATTTAAGCGAATCGTTGTATTCAGCTATATCAGTAACACTCAGTAAGTGTCAGATCATGTCAATAAGCAGTCGTTGTATCAGCTATATCAGTAAGATCATGATAAGTGTCAGAATATGTCCAATACTGCAGTCGTTGTATCAGCTATTAGCAGTAACATCAGTAAGTGTTCACATATATCGTAAGCAGTCCGCTGTATCAGCTATATCAGTAAGCATCACTAGGAAGTAGTCCAGATATATCATCCAAATGCCAGTCGTTGTATCAGCTATATCCAGTAACATCACTAAGGAAGTGTCAGATATATATCAATAAGCAGGCCCCGTAGCCAGCTTTCATATTGGGGGGCGGGTTCGTTTTTCAATGTTGGCAATTTGCTCGCAGCGGGCGTGCTACAAGGATTTGTACGCAGGGGGCGGTCACCGTAACCCAAAGGTGGCGAGGCACGCGAAGGGGGGGTCCTGGGGGGCAACTCCCCAAGAAATTTTTTTAAATTAGACCGCCCTCAAATGCGTTTCTCTGCGCGAGCAGGGGGCGGTCCGGACTCCCTGGACCCCCCATGTACACGCCGCCTGCTCGGCGCGAAGCGAACCAGCGAGAGAAGCCAAGCGATCCGAGGGGGGGAGCGGTGTGGGAGGGGGCGTGTTCACTGTTCACGCCTCCCGCACGATGGCAGATTCGTTGCAATTATTACACTAAAAATGGAGCGGCGACTAGGTGAAATTACTTGCCAAAATTTTCAAAATTATTAATTTTTTTGCTTGGGGGTGGGGGGGACGGGCGGGGGGGGGGCGGTTCCGTTTCGAACCCGTCCGAACCCCCCCTGGCTAACGGGCCTGATAGCAGTCGTTGTATCCG
>NW_014579022.1:22090-28719 GCF_000485595.1 Priapulus caudatus
GCGTGAGTGGTAATGGGACTCTTCTACCGTGATACTGGTTGGTGTGTGTGTGACCACTAGTGCATGCTCGGTGCACGTTCTAGCAGTACAGTAGTTAGTTAGGTCGCTCCAATGCACAGGCCTCCCCGCTCATAGTTATAAGGGGCGTTTTAGGTTGCTGCCTGGCTGAATAACCCTGTTCTCCATTATCACGCTCAGTAAAAGAATTTCGTGGTGGCGGATAAAGGAGATGGGTACGACAGAGTAAGACTTCCCCACGTTTTTTCTGTCATGAACACACATCTGGCGAGCCCAAATCGTACGCGAGAAAAATGGGGGGATGTATATGATGTAGTAAATTGGATATCCATACCGAAACCAAGGGGTGATAATAAGCAGTACTCTAACACTTCCTTATTGTTTCATTCCTGGTCAGTTTTATTCTAGTGCTTCCAGGAATCTGCACCTGAAACAATTCATTTCAAATGAAACATCCTGAATATACAGTAGTTATAAGACAATTTGTGCTTTATTAACTGATGTAATATGTATGAAGGACAAACACTTTTGATGAGAATTCTACTGTTCAGACATCAACTACTGCCATGTACTAATATCGGGATGCACAATCACAGTAATAAGCATCCTTTTTGTAGCTCGCTTTGACGATGTCAAGATGAGCTATTGCCATGGGGTGTCGTCCGATCAGTTGGCGTCAATGCATTTGGCTACCGGTCAACGTAATCAAGTCGTTTCGCACCCACATGGTTCAAGAAATTGAAGATATAGTGTTAGCTCCCTATTGCGCGGGGTTGACCGTCCTTATGCTTTGGTAGCAACGAGTGCGACCGCATACTTTTCGAGCACGTCCCTTTTTGGAACAAAAATGGAAGTGGCAATAAGTCAGTTTCAGGCTTCAAGGATTTGCTATTCTGGTTAATTATTTTTTTTTCTTTATTTATGCATGAATGAGGACTGGCCCCAAAAATATTCACACAGTTTTGATAATATTTTGTATTATTGCAAGATTAGGGTAGATTTTGCAATTTTAACATGGCATTCGTGGCTGGCCTACGGTCAATGAACAAGAACCCTTGGACCGCATGTTTCAAAATTGAAGTCAGTTTACTCTATGGGAGAGAGTTAGAAGTCTATTTGGGAGCACGCAGTCAACCTACTTCTCGAAGGACGCTCTAGATAATTCGATTTGTGTTAAATTTACTTACCTAATCATTACCTCGTGTATTACTGTGTTTTAGATTTTCGTACAGTATTTGACTGGATTTTTAATTACTTTATTTGCGCGATAATCGAAAACCAAAATGCGATCATTAGGCTCGTGGTCATCTCTCACCAGATTTCAGACTTTGCATGAACAGTAAAACTAATGTAACTAACCCTGAAACAAAACGGTAAAATTTCTATTAGTATAAAACAAGGACCTTTGATCACATTTCGGTTCGTCATAAATGAAACATTACAATTTTAAATATCATTGCTTTCTATCACCCAAGGTGAGCTATAGTGGTCATTGACACTTTCAGTAACCAAGAGACAAATGAGAACTCTATGCCTGCAGTACATGTCTGATGGCAGTAATTGGTGTCTGTCAGTATAACACTGTGTAATAATTAATAAAAGCAAATGTTAATGACAATAAATTTCTAGCTTGAGATGTGCAGTACAAAAAAAAGAAGACTAAACTGTCAGAATAGTGAATTTTCGCCAATGATTGGTAGATATGACTCCATGCTGAAACATATTAACAGTAGAACTATGCCAAAACTTTTCTGCAAAGAAATCCTAAAGAATAAAGCTGCCAAGTGACTTATGAAGTCGAAATGTAAATTGTCAGAATTGGATTTCGGTGGAACATTAATGATGAAATTGCTGCAAGTGTATGGATTAAAAGACTTTAAAAAGGGTCCACTAGGATCAATGCAAAAATGTATGAATGAAATATTCAGTACTCGGACTGTATGAGTATTATGTTATGAGTGATTAGGATTATCACGGTTCTCGATGTTTTACTGCAGAGCCATGTGTAATTTTCCCATCATGGTGCAATCAACTCGTAACTGGAAACATTCAGTCATCAAGGCAAATATAAGACGAATGTAAGGACATAAGTAAGAAACACATGGCACTATTCTAGTGCATATATACTACATAGATTTGAAAATAAAGGCTAATATAGTAATATCTAATTACAATAAACCTTCTACATGGAGGCTCTAGTGCCAAATTAAATGTCGACAGTTATCTGGACAGAAATAGTGAATGTTCGTGCTAAGATGTTTGGTACATCTGACTGCATGCTAAAACATACATCCCGCTAAGCAGATATGCTATGAATAAGGGCTAGACACATGATAGCGCTGAGAGTAGAAGTATTGGAACAGTCTCGTGTTTATCTATACATACTAGCCATAGTTACTTATGATGGTGAGTTGATTTTTGATGCTCACTGAGTGTGGGTAAGATTTCAATATTGAGGATTTTTTTAGATTATTACTGTGTGTATTAACGTAAATCGATTTGTTTATATTTTTGAGTGTGCTGGTGGATACTATTCGTTCGAGGCATAACATTTATTGCCCTCCGAGTTCATTCGACATGCTTTAGAATTGTTCTGTGACTATTTGATGTGATATCTGTATTTTTTGTCAGTAATAGACTTATGTATTGTTCCGTATAATTGTTTGATATACTGTTTTTATGTTGTTGACATACAGTCCTCTCAAGTAGTCATACGTTATGGATCAACTCCGTTACCGAACGATAAATAATAATTCGATCTATATAGACTGGGCAACGCAACTACGATAACGGAGCGCGTTGCAGTTGCTAGAAATTATTTGCCGCGATCCTGTTATAGTAGGCAATGCGCCAAATGAAGTTCAAGAAACTTAGACAACGCTGATAAGCAGTAATCTCGTCATCTGGCACAAAACTACGAACGCCTCAGCGTAGAGGCTCGCATCAGCTAAGGAAAAATGTAGCTGCTGGACACTATATCAGTAACATCAGTAGGAAGTGTCAGATATATGTCAATAAGCAGTCGTTGTATCAGCTATATCAGTAACATCAGTAGGAAGTGTCAGATATATATCAATAAGCAGTCGTTGTATCAGCTATATCAGTAACACCAGTAAGTGTCAGATATATATCAATAAGCAGTCGTTGTATCAGCTATATCAGGAACACCAGTAAGTGTCAGATATATATCAATAAGCAGTCGTTGTATCCGCTATATCAGGAACACCAGTAAGTGTCAGATATATATCAATAAGCAGTCGTTGTCAGGGATTTCTCGACGATCTCCATTAACACGGAAAATACTCGATCTTATACACTTTTTTTGCCTGTTTTTGGAAAACTTAAAGGGAAAATTTTTTAAGATGGTTAAATTCTAAAACTCGGTCCGTTCAGCTTACTGCACCAGAACACAACATCGACGTTAAAGCAATGGTAGAGAAAACAGCTGCTGTTTTATATTGTACTGCATACAAATGTACAAAATTCACCACATACAAACATACAAGCTAGGTTACTTCGCCACATAAAATTACACAATGTACGCTGCGTAGAAATATACAATGTACTACTACGTGACATAAAATTATACAATGTACACCACATACAAATATACAGAGTTACTTTGCCACATAAAATTGTACAATGTACGTCACGTACAAATATACATGGTTCGTCACATACATATACACCAGAATTAAACAAAGGGTTTCATGGCATATTGGCAGTTACACCAAACTGATCATGAAAAACGAATGCTGACGATTACGTACGCTGCTTAATTAGCATGATTAACTAACACATCTGACAGTTCCTCAGATCTCGGTGATGTATTGAGGGACGTTGTACCGGTGGACTCATATCACGACCTTTCTTCTGGTGATCACTCGCCCAATATCAACGGTGCACTCCTGAGTATTTCACGCTCTTCCTTTCTTCCGCTCTTCCTTTCATCAAAACTATGGCTACAACTCATTCTTGTTTGGTGTCTAGACAAAATTAAAAGAGCAGTAATTAAGTAAGCTCACGTGCGTGCGTGCGTGCGTGCGTGCGGGCATGCATGCGTGGTTGCGTGCATATCATGTTAATCTCTTTTCTATCCATTTACAATACAATGCGATAAATTTTTCGATTAGTCATTTTTTTCTCAATATTTTAATTAAGCACTCTCCTCCAACTGACCTTTTTGTACTTGAGCTTCTCCTTCCTCTTGCATCCCTCCTTCTCGTCAACGCCATTGAGACAGTCCTTGCTGCCATCGCAGAGTTTCTTAAGAGGCAGCAGCGAGTAACCAGCGTCACTCTGCTTCACCTTACAGGCAAACGTTCCTTTAGCCTCGTCGACGAGTATGTAGGAGTCATCGTCACAGCTGACCACGCACTGGTGAACAGGGATAGAATACGTCACTCGCGAGTGAAGCGCACGTTATTTCGCTTCTCGATATTCGCTTTGCGTTAATTGCGAAATCGGTGCATGTCGCTTGATTTATGCTATTTGTTGTCACAAATTTGTTGTCATGATGTTCCTGTATTGTTTTGAGGTCATATAGTTTTTATTATTACTCCTACTGCTGCTGCTGCTACGACTGCTGCTGCTGCTACGACTGCTGCTGCTGCTACTACTGCTGCTGCTGCTGTTGCTGTTGCTGCTCCTGATGCTGCTGTCCCTCCTCCTACTCCTCTACCTCCACTCCCCATACTCCTCCAACATCTACCTCCCACAACCCCCCTTCTCCTCCTATCCTCCTCATTTTCCTCCCCCTACCCTTCCTCTTCCCACTACTACTACTACTACTACTACTGCTACTCCTACCGCCACTTCTATAAAGGAAGGGACGACGCATATTTTACTGTTAATTCGGTGCTTGGCCTCATCTAGACGATACACGATAGATGCTTTTTACTTACAGCTAATGCAAGGAGCGTCACAATCAATATCGCAGCAACTGCAGAAACTCTATTCACAGCTGAAATTAGAGTGCATTTTGGTTAATTTCTTAATTCTGAGCAATACAGAAGATAATTAAATCTGCATCATCTAGAACTGTATGAATAGTGCATCATCTAGAATTATAGAACTCATAGTTGACAGCATGTACGCCACTTCAAACAGAGTGATTATAAATATTACATGGTTGTTTTGATTATACGATACCTGTTCCATGTATACCTCAGTATTTATCATTTCTGCGATTGCAACTCTACAAACCACATGGCAAAACCACCTTTATAGAACGGGCAATTGTATATAAAGGACAAAGACATTAGTTTAGGTGGTTATCTTGTGACACTCTGACACACATATGGGTTTGACTATAGTTTCACTTTGAACCCAGAGTAGCAGTTGTATGCTTATACTACTACCCGTGGCTCTGTATTACCATAGCTCTAGAACTATAGCCTTTCGCTCCGCCGCAGGCCTGCCAGGGGGGTTCGGGGGCATGCCCCCTAGAGAATTTTAAAAAAAAGGTGCAATTTGGTGCATACTAAGCTATTCTGAACACATTGTATGAGATTTTCGTCAGCAATGTGGTGTTTTGGACAAATTTCTGTGCGGCAGCTGAGAATTTGAGCCTCGCTCGTGTCAATGCAGGGGAAACACTGCATAAACAATTGGAAAAATATTTATCATGTTTTGTAAGAGTTAGAACTTGAAGGATACCTACAGTTTGCAAATAGAACCCTAGGGGTGGCCACACTGGACTTTCACACGTGCTGTGGTTAGCACGTGTAATTTATTTGTGTCGGGATCATATTTCCCGCTCCTACCGCGAAGGTAGGACGGTGATGCAGTAGCAAGAAAAACCCCAGAATGAAATGAACGCAAGTCCTTAGATAGTCTTTATACAACTGATGGTTTTATTCATCATATACGAATAACATTAATAACGCAGATGGGGTAGTTGTCGTATCAGTTACTACAGATATGTACCCGAGGTAGTTTTATGTTGTTTAGTATTATGTTTATATTTTTATATGAGGTATGTTTAGGGTTAGGGTTAGGATTAGGGCTAGGGTTAGGGTTAGGGTTAGGGTACATGCACTTCTGTAGTACAAGTCTGGTAGACTTTGTGTATACATATATGGCTCAGAGTAGCGTTTACACCCCCATGTCGTGAGTTTGGTTAATGTGGGAGTACAGTCTTAAAAATTTACAGATACCTTACAATTAACAGATTAATTAATTATTTACAGATTGCCTTCATCTATCTGTATAATTATATACAGTGCGTGCGGTGCGCGGTGCTGCAGCATTTCTAGCACGGCTTGTCGGCAATTATAGCTAGGTATATACATCCCTATCTCGCTCTACAGCAAGTCTCCAGCAGTGTGTGGTCGCGAAGGGATTTATATTCATCATGTCTTAACATACGTGGTCGCACCAGTCGTAGCCCGACCAGGCTGTGCGACGGATTGTCTATACAATCCGTATAGGGTATCCTAACCCTATACGGGTATCCTAACCCTATAAGGGTATCCTAACCCTAGCGATACCGTTTCTCGGAGCTACACCAGTCGCAGAGTCGCAAGCCTTCTGCTATATAAGCATATATGTCCATTGTGTACTTGCCTATATATATATATATATATATATATATTCTATTATATCTCTCT